>NW_023998417.1:16055990-16155232 GCF_014805625.2 Glossina fuscipes
ATGTCATATAAAAAGATATTATAATAAAATAATAAAAAAATAATAATTAAACAGCTTTTTTTGTTATTTGGTTGTTTTGTAATTCGTCTGCAGAGCATTTATATTTTCCTGACAAAGAAAAAGATGAATAGGTCCCGTCGGTTGTCTACCGTCCGTCTGTCCTCCGTAAGTCAGTCTGTAACCGTCTGTAACCTACAGTGCCATCATATGCCCACTCCTTCGTCTCAGCCACGGCGGTGGCAGCTCGCGCTTAGCCACTCATCGGGGACAAAAAAAATTAAATAGACTAAACTGACTTACAATACAAGCATCGGCATCGGTGCAGTGTCGGCCGCGGTAGGTGCTACGTCGGTTTTTATGATGTCATATCAGAAATTGTTGGTGAGTGCATTTTCTTCAACATCATGTAATTGACAACGTCGCGATATCTGTACTTAACTTTGGGGAATAAACATTAAGAAAAAAAAGTAAAGCATAAATTTGATGTCACATCATTTTGCCGAGATCAATACGGGATCAAGGTAGGAAATGGTATTGTTATGCAATTATTTCACAAAAAAATATTTGTTGCAAAAGAAGGTTTTTAAAAAAATTTAAAAACAATAATAGATAGTTTAGGAATTATTGTTTAAATAAATTAAATTTATTAACATTAAAATTTGTACTTGCTTTAATGTATAGAGCGGAAGATGTAAACTAATTGGTCCGTCTATCTGCGTGTTGACAGTTAAAAGTTGCAAAAATTGCGAAGCGCGAGTGTGAGAGCTTGTAGTCCAAATTTCTAAATTTCTCGATCTAATGAACTGGTAACCGAAAGAAAGCTTGCAAATAATCGCCCTATTCTGAGCAAAAACAAAAATTTTTTCTCTTTAGGAATTTTTTAGAGTTAGAACGATGTCACCCCTTCCGATTAAGGAAAACCGAGAAATTTTTGTTTTTTTTCAATATAGGACGATATTAACATTTACATTTTTGGCAAATAACGAAAATTTAATTTTTTCGATTTAAGACGATAGTTTTTGGGAAGAAACAAAAGCTTTTTGTTTTAATTTACGACGATGTTATCGTTTATACAGTTTTAATTTAGGATAATTTTACCCCTTTCTGCGGACGCACATGATACCAAGAAGGACTTTAGATAGCCAGCCTTTTATTATACTTATCCCTCCGCTCGCCCCTCTGCTGTTCAACCTAGAAGTCGCATATTTGATAAGTCGTTATAAGAAAAAATAATGTCATTGTTAGACTTTCTTAACAAAAATCGCTTAGTAATATTTCGGCACTCTTAATTGGCGTGAAAGCTTTGGATCGGACGGGGAAATTGTTTGGCCCTCTTGTCATATGACCGCCCTACAAAAATCGAACAATTATATAGCGAAGTCGCCTAATTTTCAATATTTTTTGATGAAAATTTGTTCATAGCAATAATTTGACATAAAAATTAATTTTAGCCAATTTGGACTATGAAAACCTACTTTTTGGAACCCAAGTAAACGTTTTAATGAATTTATGATAAAAATTTATTCTTAGTAAATCAATCATAGAGAATTTAGATCACAAAGATCTATTTTTTCGACCGCACAGTATATAGAACTCTTATGAAAGCAAACCCTTCTAGGATGATAAAGCCTAATTTGTTGTTTGTTATAACGAAAGCAACTGGAAAATGGCAAAACCTTTGAGGACTTTCATTAAAATTATACATTTACATACAAATAATGTATAACGTTTGCTGTTAATTAAATGAGGTGGTGTAGGGTAGCTAACAGTCGGGCTTTGTCCAGCTGTACGATTCTTGTGCTTATTTTAAATTAGGATAACGTCACACCTTACGTTTTATGCAAAAAAAAACTTTCCATTTTTTGAGTTTAGGATGACACATGATCATGTTATGGGATTTTTCTGTAACCCGCAGAGCAAATTATGGACATGTTAGCTTTATCATTCCTTTCGTACATACATCTCCAGCTGATTTCTAAATAGTAAAAAGAGCTACATTTATCTTAGATCATCGACATTTTGCCCGAAGGCGGTTTATTTCAATCGTCAGTAACAGGTTAGTGAGTGCAAGAAAATTACTTTACAGAAAAATGAGTTACTTAATGAACATATTTAGAATTCTATTGAATGGCAAGTTTTTAATTGCAAAAATATTTAAATAATTCATGGCTTCCGTAGATAAAACAAGTATATATGTACGGTAAACTGAAAACATTATATTATTTTTATAAAATACAATTTTCATAATCTTTCCGCAGTGATAGTCCAGACTTGTAAAGCGTATCGTTACCGCGGCATTTGTTGCTTGAGATTTCCTATTTAAATTATTTAAAAGCAAACAAACCATGGAATTAGAAAAAAATATTTTATGTACACTTTTAATTTGTTATTTACACTTAAAGTTTGAAATTACTAAAGCAGGTATGTAGAACTCCCAATGCACATCACGTGCTTGTTACTTAGTTGATGTGTAATTATAGAAGAATCTTGTCAATTACCGAGCTACGAGCAGGGTGTATGTGTCCCTTTCAATCAGTGTAAATTCATTACTGATTTGTTCGAAAAATATCAAGATCGAATTCCGAGCCATCACATTAGTTATATAACTCGTTCAAAGTGCTCAAAGGATACAGAACCGGTAAGTTCGTACTTAATCGCCACTACATAAATGTTTAACAAAAGCCAAAATGTAAATGTACGCACATGGACTACAGATACGTATATGCTGTAAACCTGAAGAAGTTGAACAAGTTGCTGCTTTGGTTGAACCAGCTTTACTGAAAACAGTGGGTAAATTCGTAGAAGACACTGACTATAATCGTGATTTTGTTTCGCAATTGAACACGGAAGGTGCGGTAGATAGTTCTTGATTAATAGCCCACCCATTCCATTGAAAAAGTTTATTTCGATTTATTTTTCCTTTTTCTTGTGTTTTCTTATTGTACGGAAAGGTTTAAACATTCTTAATAACCTGACCTGCGGTGATTCCAATAGCAATCGCGTACTAGGGGGTGAAGAGACGAATTTGAATGAATTTCCCTGGATGGCATTGTTACGCTATGACAGCCCGAGCAATGAATTTAAATGCGGAGGTTCGTTGATAACCAATTTTTATGTCCTTACAGCTGCTCATTGCGCAAAAACACCCGATCCAATGTAAGTTATGTCAGACTAAAACATTTGTTACATAAAATGATAGAAAATATCTTCTTCTAAGTATTGGTGTTCGCTTAGGAGAACATGATCTGTCCAACGATGTTGATTGTGAGCAAAGGGGCACGAAAGAATTTTGTGCGCCACCGGTGGAAAATTTCGGTGTGGAACGTATTATAATCCACCCGAAATATACCGTCCGATCTACCAGCAATGACGTGGCTCTTGTGAAACTCGATAGAAAAGTGGAGTTTAAAGGTATGCGCACAAAATTATTAAATCCATTTTTTGAAATTAATCAAAAAAAAATGTTCTAGCACACATTAAACCGATCTGCTTACCGGCGACACAACGTTCCATGGAAGTAAACATTAATGAGAAAATCTTTGTGGCTGGTTGGGGAGCGACTGAAGCGGGTATCTTTGTTACTGCAAATATTTACCGCAAATGAAGTAATTATCTATTTAATAGGTTCGCAATCGAGTTTATTGCTCAAAGCTTTCGTGCAGCGATATAATCATTCGGTTTGCGGCAATGCTTTTAAAATCGTGCTGAGTGAAAAGCAATTATGCGCCGGTGATATAGAGAATGGTCACGACACTTGCAAGGGTGACAGTGGAGGTCCTTTATTTCAGTTGAATGCATATAAACGGTTTAAGAAATTCATACAATATGGCATAGTAGCAGCGGGAGGGACGGCCTGTGATTTCCGTTATCTTTTGCCTAGCATTTTTACTAATATCGTGACATATATGCCTTGGATTACTGAACATATTGTTTAGCAATTACTGAACATATTGTTTATTATTTACTCAAACCCTACAGTTAAGTCGCGGAGTCAACCAAATAACCAAACAGATATCCTTATGTTATATTTAAATAAAACCACCTTCAACGTTCAAAGATTTTTGAAAAATTGTAGGAAGACGCGCCTAAAACACCTACGAAAGCTTTGCCATGACTTTTATGAACAAACTTTTCAAATTTCATTTATTTAATTTACTTATATGAAATTTAAATATCATGCACGGCCTAGATCATAAAAATCTAATAAGTGTCTGTAATGTATAAGTCAGGAACTTAGGTTGTCAGCCGCTTTCTTATCATTATTTAAGCTTAAATTAATATACTTTTTTTTTTTCTTTCTTGTTGTAAATTGGTATGCAAACCTAAACTGTTTATAAACAAATGTTAAAAACAAATGATTTTCAAAGAAGTAACGGAATAAATTAAAATTTTCGCTACAATTGATTGCTTTATTTTCTTATTATTATCGACTTTTGTAAGTAGATTTTGTGGCGAACGATCGAAATCAGCTTTTGCTTCGGCTAATTTTAAAGGAATTCGTCTAGGTCTCCGTATTTATGTATGAAGACGGATTATTCGCAGGAAATTTTTGCAAACTTCGTCTTAATGTAAAACAAATAAAATTGTCACAAAATTTTAATGAATACAACTCCTAGAAAATTAATTGTATTTTTTTGTATTAGAACGGCCGTTCACAAATTATGAGTACCAAAATAATGATTGATCAGAAATCCGATATAAACTGACCCAAACCCACGAAATAATTGCAAAGTTGTTCGACGCATAATTCTAAAAGGGGCTGATTTGATTTTACCCAAGTCTTCTTAATTTGAAAACGCAGTTGAAATTGTGAAGCCAAATACAAGACGTTAATTTGACAAAGAGACGATTATTATTTGGCCAACTTCTCTAGATAGAGTTACTATCTTCAAGCTTTACGCAACAGCATCATTTATATTGTTAACGCGTACGAAGTGTAGCTTTTTAAAGTTTGGAAAGATCAATATTTGTGCCAAAGAAAACCAAACAAAAGAAGGGGATGGGTTTTTTTGCTTAACCCGAAAGATAGTGCTACTACGAATCGCTGCCTTATTGTCCATTCAGATTCAGCTCCAAATTTTTGTGACAATATACAAAAATCGCGTATGTGTAGATAACTTCCAACTCCAGTGCAGTGTTTTGAATGAAATATCCGTTTTCTTGGAAAAATTGCGTTTTTATTGATAAAAACAAAAAGAAGAACAGGCAACATATTGCGTGTATATACATGACTGCAAAAGTCTAAAGCGAAAATAACTTCTCCGCTTTTTTGAATTTCTGTGATTCATAAGCTTCAAGCAACTGCCTAAATAAAATCGGTTGCGAAGACTCGTTATCAATTAATCGGAAATATTTTTCAGAAGAATTTCCTTAGAATTTTTTCATATTTTTACGAAAGATATTTCGTTATGAGCTGCAATAAAGTATACATGAAAACCGGTTTAATGTAATAAATGTTTCGAAAGAAAATCTGAAAGTATCTAACAATCTACATGACTTGGACTTTAGGCATAGTGGTTTGAAACGAATTTGAGACACTTTAACTTTAATGCTTGAAAAAATTACTTTCTCAATTCATATTGGTAGTATGTGCATAAAAAGCTTTAAAATTGTCTAAATCATTATTCCTACCCCTTTTCGATAAATTGCTTTAAAAGGAAGCCTTCTTATCCTCAGTTTATGTTTTCATTTTCCTTTTGTGCCATTACCCGTCCGCAGGACTTCGAGGAATATGGTTTATTGCATTCCGCACAAATTTTATTTTATTAACGCAATAATAATACTATAATTCTGTATAGGAGAAGTAAGTTAAATTTTACTTACTTGGTGTTTCTTATGCGTATCTGGTTTGCTAAGGTGAAGACGGAAGCGATTCTTGTTGCAGTAGTTGTTCTCTCCCGCTTCCTCCAACTCTTCACCTTCTAATATTTTTTTATTTTATAATTTATGGAAAAGTATTATATTGCTTAATTTTAATTAATTAGAATATTAACGATATTACTTGAAATTCTATGAGTAACGTAAACAAATTTCACTGATGAAACGATTCTGCAAGTGTTCAACTTGTGTCGACGAATTGTTATAATTACAAAATTTGCAAATCGTTGAAAAGCCAGTCTAAAGGCAATTAAAACCGAGCACTGTTGTTAACATCAGTGCAAAAAATTAGTAAATTTTCTCTCGTATATAAACAGTTGGGAGAAGCTCGCGCAACCACAATCACTTATATGGTGACCCACCGGCAGTTATTGACTTTTCTTTATTAATTTTTAAATTGTACTATTAAGAAAAAGACGCACGCACACATTTATAAGCGCGAACGATGTTTTTAAGCCAAATACTATTTAAAAGTTTTTTATTTTTAAGCTCAATTTTTCTTTTGATCGACGCTCGTAAGTAATGATTGTTGAATGTATTCCTTTAAAAAGTGAATTTGCACGGAAACGATTCAAACTTGGCGATATCAAATTCGCTTAATGTGTACTTCACGTGTACTTCGAAAAATTTAATTTAAAGAAATTTATAACGCAGCAGAATACATAATCATTAAGTTAAAACTTAATTGTTCAATTTTCCCATAATTTAGAGCAAACCTGTGTAACGCCGAGTAACGAAAACGGCCGTTGTGTATCATATAAAGAATGCCAATTTGTTAATGATTTATACGCAAAATACGCAGATAATATTCCTCAATATTTATTGGACTATCTAATACGATCGAAGTGCTCAACTGGTAATGAACCGGTAAGTGTAGCCGGAGTATATTCCTACATTCCTATAACACACTAATAGTTCAAAAACGTTTGTGGTCAATAGAAGATTTTTTTTGACTTGCGACTTGCTTGTTTAATCGCAGCAGACCGCGCAAAAAGGTATCAACGGCGATATTCCGTTGAGTACAACTCTTTAATTTCTTTTACGCAAAATAGAAAACTTCTATTGATCCTTTCGAATAACGGAACTTATCCAAGTTATATAAAGAACAACAACACATATGCAATATATAATATATATATATATATGCACTCGCAAAGATTTTAAAATTTAGTTATTTTAAGGAAGGACTGGTATTGTGAATTTATCAAACTTCTTAGTGAGCTTAGCTATTTATTAGCATTTGTTTAAAAATTAAAACTCTTTGCATTGTGCTTTGAGTCCATTTTTCCAGGAATTCAGCTTCGTATTTTTAAAACATGATTTCTTGTTAATCTTCGTTATTTCGTTTATTTATCAGGTGAGATTATGCTGTAAAGTGGAACAAGTAGTGGTTAGTACTAAACCAACCAGCCTATCGAAAAGCAGCAGGGATGTTGATGACCTTAATTATAGTCTCGATTATATTTCCCAACTAAACGCGCAAGGTAATTCTTGTGCAGTACGTATGGATCTGAATTAAAAACCAAACCAAACTTTTTTTCTAAAAAAATAGGTTTAAAAATACTTAGCAATATTAGATGTGGCTATGCTGGTAGCAATTTTTTGGCAGGTGGTAACGAAACGAAACTTAACGAATATCCTTGGATGGCGTTATTAAAATATGACGGTGAAAAATTTAAATGTGGTGGAACTCTAATTACTAATAATCACATTTTGACAGCCGCTCATTGCGTTTTGGCGTCCACGGATCCAGTGTAAGCTTTTGTTCTTTTTACTTTTTTCAATATTACATTTCGTCTCCTTTTACTTTATTCTCAATATTTAGTATAGGAGTACGATTGGGGGAACACGATATTACTAAAGAAATTGATTGCCAACCGGGTATAAAAACGAAATGCGCTCCTCCGCCAGAAGATTTCGGAATAAAGAAAATTATTGTTCACCCAAAATATAATTTTAGAAAGAGAATTAATGATATAGCACTTCTCCAATTAGACCGACCTGTTCAGTTTAGGAGTAAGTCTAAAATACTTGAAAAGTTCAAATTATTAGTTTGGAATGCATATTATTTGCAAATACATTAAACCTTTGTGAATTATAGAAGAGATAAATCCAATTTGCCTACCCATGACGCCAAATGCACTAAATGTTGACTATAATGATAGATTTTTAGTGGCTGGATGGGGTACAACCGAAACCGGTAAATACGGCGTTAAATCTAATTTTTAGGAAAAGTAAATTCTTATTCTAAATGATTTTCAGGCTCTCAGTCTAATGTTCTATTGAAAGCCTTTTTGAAGATTTCCAAACTTTCTTATTGTGCAAATCAATTTCGATTAGAGGTTAATTTAAAACATATCTGCGCCGGCGATTTAGAAACTGGTCGCGACACGTGCAAAGGTGCAAACAACATCGTTAAGTCTTTAAATAAGTCAAAAATAATAAAGTTATTTATAATTAATAGGTGACAGTGGCGGTCCCCTTTTTCAGTTGGCTCCTTATCAAGATTTAAAGAAAAGATTTATACAATATGGAATCGTCTCATTTGGTGGCGTCGCCTGCGATTTAACAAAATTACTTCCAGGTCTCTACACAAATGTCATTACGTTTATGCCTTGGATTACTACCAATATAGTTTAAAATATATATTTATTTATTTATTTTTTTTTTGACATTTGATGCTCCATACAATGTAATATTCAGGTGAACCAATTTTCCTAATTAATCTACATTAGTTTACAAGAACTTTTTAATACCAAAATTTTTCATGGAGCATTTTAAAGAATTTTCCTTACATCTGTTTTGATAGCTTAAAGGAGTACATGAAATAAACGCCTGAGTCTGTAAAATTGTGTACTTCCATAGAAGAGAGATGTCTACATTTAATTAATTCGCTATCAGTCGCTTTACATTAAAAACATTATATTATATTGTGCCTTATTTAATGAAATTAACATTATGTATATGCAGTAGCAATAAAGGAAGGCAAAAACGAAGAAAAATTAATGACCAAATTGGAATAAACATCTAATAAATTCATTACATCTAGCGCGATCATATGTTTTATTCCGTTATAACGCTTTATTTTCATCTGATTCAGGAGCATTTCGTTACAGAAAAGTCTTAAAAATGTAATATATTTAAAGTCTAATCTAATTTATACTTATCTTTTCGGTCAGTATAGTAGCGTAATTGGGCGAATTATTACTCGGTAGCGGTGAAAGGAAATGGAAAAACGTTTGAATATATGAAGGCAAATATACAAAACTGGAGAATATTACCAAACTTAATATCACAACTACAATGCTGTCTGTAAAAATTTAGTATAATAAATAATTTATTTGGAAATAAGGAAATGTAGTTTTCCTTACTTATTAATTTTTTCTCCCATGGCTCAAACATTGAAATGCACGTCACGAGTTCGTATTGCATATATAAGCTTATCAAGGATTTTCTTACCAACTGCAGCATTTTTTGTACTCTCTTTGAAAATATGTTACAAACAGTTATGATCTCTTTGAATACCCTCTGTTGGTTTGCGTCAGAAACGCGTTCCCGGCAAGGAGTGAGATGGTTTCTTTGATGAATTTATGACAGCTGTAATAAAACAGACAATGTTAAAGCAGCTAAAGGCAAAAAATGGAATCAAACACAAAAAATGCAGCCCATACATAATTATAATTTCAAATATACATATATATTTTTCTTCAGTTGCGAATATAGTAAATCTACACTTTGCTCCATGTCACAACCATTCGCGCGTCTCCGTATGTTATCTCTTAACGAAACGTCTAGGCTTCAACGCCTACCAATCAACATGTTATTTTATATTTCATTTTTTTTACAATTTGACAATAACGGCAGCGCAACGGCCAGAGTTGCTCTGATAGTAGAACTGTAATAAAAACATATTGCAGAAAAGGTCGAACGACCGTTTGGAAGAAAAACGATTCAATGAGCTTTGACGTGTTTTGTGGATCGAGAGTAGCAATATATCAACCGTATATAAAATTCTTATGATATTATTCCCCATACGCTATCTTTCCAGGAATAATTTTTCTCAATCGTTCGTAATGTCTGATGTGGCATCATACATGTTGACGTTTATGTATGTACTAAGATGTTTTTCATAAACCTTAAGTGGGCAAAGGAACGCGGAATAAAAGAAAGATATTTTGGGTACTGTGAGAAGTGATTACAATCCCCACTTGGGTGATATTAAAAAATCCTAATAAAATCTTACTGCCATATATATGTCAACCAACTTCTTAGCATTAAACAAAAACTTATCACGTAATGAAATCCTCGTAACGAGTTTATAATGTATATAGAAGTTTATCGAGTATTTTCTTATCGACTGCAACATTTCCATTGAATATATCACACTGTACATTAAAAAAATTAACTATATTTCAACCTTTAAGATTTTTTAATATAAGTTTCGCTTCTCTCTTGTTAATATTCACTTTGACATCAGATGTTGTTTATTCTGCGTTGCATATTTTCATACGTCGCTATAAAATTTAGGCTGTCCAGTGTTATAAAACGCTGTAAAGCTGAAAGCTGTAGAAATAAGCTGACGGTTTCCTGTAGGGTTGCCGCACTACTTTAAATCTTTAAAAATCCAATGTTTTTGTGGCTGATAGATTATAACTAATTAATAAAATTTTTTGTTTTAAATCTAAGGCACAAATTATGTCGTATATCTAGGATGTTGTATATCTAGGATGAATTAAGTGGAACTACCGGATGATGTAAAGACATCGCAAGAAGAATGTGAATATCTTTTTGGAAGCATTAGTCCCAGGGGCTGTATGGCTCAGCTAACAAGCGAAATAGACTGCTTTCTTTGTTGCATTTTGCGCACATGTTTAGTTTAGTTTTTGCTATTTAGCTACTTTGCTCTCATGACTATATCTTTGTCCTGCCTTTGTCCTGAAATCTGCTTTAAACGCTTAAATTTTGCTTGCTTAGAATTTATTTTACATATTTTCAAGTCTGCAGAAGGATTGGGTTAGAATTTTTGTCTAATTCTAATCTCTGTCTTTTGCCAATATCGTTAAATGAGAGAGTCATTCTTTTCGTAGTTGACTTTATGATCTTTTCCAATTATCTATAGCAACTGTCTTCGTACAAAAACGCGTATTTTATTTAATGAAATAAATAAAGAACTAATATAACTAATCGTAAAAAGTTAAAAAAATTGCCACTTAAATATTAGCACATCGATGTTCTTTTAAGAACCCATACTAAAGAAACTCTAAAAACATTTACATAATTAATTACACGCGAATTTTAATTCATAAACTACTTACAAATGAAATGAAAAGAAAAAACATGTAAACATATCGAATTGTATATAATAATTAAATTAAGTTACATAATTAAGCTTTTTACACGATATATACAAATCTAGTAAATTTACTTACTTTACTTACATGTCATTTTAATTCTAAAAAATAGAAAAACTATTTCTACCTTTATGCTTAAAATTAATTACTTGTAGAAGAGCAAAATAAACAAATTATTTATATATTTTTAATATCACACTGTGTAGGATTTAATTTTTTTTTTTTCAATTTTCGTTAAATGTCTAAATAATTTTATTTTCTACATAATTTTTTCAAAGAATTATTGTTAAAGATACTAAAACTTATAAATACTATCTAAACTTCTTTCTGAAAAAAATTACAAATTTCTTAACGACGTTTGTAAATATTATATTTTTTATTTAAGTAAATAATTTGTGTCTTTTGTTTGAAAATACAGCTCGTTTTGTGAACGTGCGTTATTCATAATTCTTAGCAACCGGTTAAATAAATGAATATCGAAATAGCTTTTGATGTTTAGGGAATAATTCTACGAACGGCGGTTCTTATAAATGCACTTACACTGCGAGGAATATGTTAAAAATTCGTATTTTCGATAGAAATTTCAGGTTTAGATTTTAATTTCTACTTTTGCTTTACAATTTTTATTGTCCGTTTTCATATGTCTCTAAAAAATCTGGCAAATTGTTTGAGATCATTGCAAATATCTAACTATCTGTTACAAGAGTTCAATTAGGGTTGCCGACCAATTGTTTATTTAATTTTCGTTAATAGATAGCTTTTTGAAGTTATAATCAGAATCTTTTGGTGAACTCGTCTACTCATCTACTTTCAACCTCTGTAGCATTGAATGCATTATGCCTTTTGCAATCCTTTTACTACTTCCTCATTGGAAATGAACTCCATTTATAAATCACTCTGTTTTTTCAAATGCACTTTTACTTTCACTAATCACATTATTATCAAAGTTCTAAAAATTTCTCATTAGGCACTAACGCTTGAGCGAGCGATAAAAACAAACTATATTTCTAATAATATATCCCAACAACAACAACATGCCTCAAATACTACACTAAAACTGTTAATACCTCGGAGTCATCATAGGTTGCTGCCGTAGTTGGTGTGATGGTTGTTGTAGATGTTGTAATAGTCGTTGTTGAGCCTCCCCCCCTCCCCGCTCCGATTTGTGGAGGCATTGATTTGCAATTGATCGAACGTTTACCAAAGTCTTTGCGCGGACTATCTATGGACCCGACTGTGTTCTTCTTCATGTCCGTATTTTGTGTTTTATGTAGAAGTATTTGCGAGCTTCGTTTAGACTGAAATTCTTTAGCTTTGCTAGTTACAACACCGCTAACTTCCAATTCACGATCAAAATTGGATTCGCAAGCTGGATATAAAGGTTGTGAACGATGTATAGCTGAACTGGAAGCCGAGGTGTTGGCCAAAGAGCTTACTGTAGTCAGTTCGGGAGCCGGATTCAAACTTAATTCCATGCCATTAACACGACCCAAAGAAGTGGTTGAAGCTTTCAAAGGATTTGTGTAACGTCTCAAATTTTCTTCGTTTTGTAAATTATTGGATTTCTCCTCTTCATGACGCAACGCATCTAAGGAAGGAGCCAAGTTAATGCCTGACGAAGAATTTATTACAATGCGCTGGCGCCAGAAGAGGCTAACAAATATAGCCAAACCGATCAGCACAATGAAAATACCGCAAAGTATACCAATCAGTAAACTATTGCTATTGCCTTCAGATACCAAAGCAGTTTCAACTTTGACTTCCAGTATAGATACCAGAGCTGCTAGTTTAACCTTTTTCAAATCGGTTTTCGGGTGTAACGTGGTCAATTGACGCGACGATAGCAATTCGCCCAAAAGGCTTACGGCTACAGGCAACTGGTCATCGTTGGGCTTAGTAGAAGACTGAAAAATATTTAAAAAACTTGATTTCTTAAAAATCTGATTATTTCGAAAGTATTCCAACCTACCACTGTCACTTCTATAGTATCATTAGTGCCAGCTTTCAGATCACAAATAACAATTAGCATGCCTTCATTGTCGCTTTTTGATAGAGCAATTAGTCGTGAAGCTAACAGAAACCTTAATACAGAACATAAACCTTCTACCGAAGCTCCGGAATTGAGTCGTGGTCTATCCAATAGAATGGTTAAACGAGCACAATTGTCCTTTAAGGTAGCTTGATTTGGCCAACAATCGGACTGAGCTGGCAGCCGTGGCGGTGCCACACGATGCGAAGGTTCTAAAGCTCTACAGTCTCCTCTTAGTAGGCAAGGCCCTTTAAGGCAATTTTCGTTTAGTGACGGCACACAAACTTCGTGTTGTTTACAAGATCCCGGGGATTTTGGAGATCCTTCACTTTCAAAACAATTTGCTAAGCCGCACCATAAATTAGAGCAACGTGAAGTGCCGTTTTCGCATAAACACGCATTGCAATATTCGTCGGTATGCCCGATTAGAATTTGAGTCAATATATCTTGACTATTATTGAGTGGTGAATATGGTGAGATTGTTAAAGTGGCATTCAAACAAGCTGACTTAGGATCGGAAAGCACTGGAATTATTTGAGTGGTGATGTTTAATTGCATGAGGGAAAATAAAGGAAGTATAAAGTACTTACATATCTCACATCGCAAGCCATGACGTCCTGCGGGACATATACAAGTGAATCCGCCAATACCGTCAATGCAAGTGGCGCCACCTTGGCAAGGTTGGGGAGAGCATTCGTTGACGTTAATGCGGCAGTCCGGTCCCGAAAAACCCTTAGCGCAAACACAACGAAACCAACCTGGCCCTGACTCGCAAGTGCCGCCGTTATGGCAAGGTTGACCACGACATTGATCTATCGACTCAGTGCAATATGTACCTTCCCAACCAGGTGCGCAGCGGCATTGTCCTGCCCGGGCAAGTACTTTACGGGAAGTGTCGCGCATGCAGGTACCACCATTCTGGCATTGGCCATCAAAACACAAGGTGGCACGTTCGGAACATCGTTTGCCTAAAATTAATAAGAATAGTGAAAAAATCAATGTAACTGTATCCATTATTAGCATTATAAATAATTTTTCACTGCATTACGATACAATGCCAATTTGCAATGAATTTGCGTGGCTTGTTCATCTAGCGACAAAAAAGATTCATAAAGAAAGTGTTATAGCTAAATTGATGAAGAAAATCTAGACGACCTGGAATGTGGGGACTCGGACAAGAGCGAATTATCCGTTTTGGTAAGTATTATAACAAGATTCTCATTATAGTTAGTTGGTCCATATAGAGGAGGCGAATTTTTTCTTTCAGAAAGAGCGCTTTAACATATACATAATAATAATATTAAGATATTATTTTTTTATTTTATAGGGTTTTAAAGAGCCGAACAGACTTAACCTAACAACTCTTTTTTATTAGATCAATTAATTTCGCTCTCAGTCTCTAACTTCTGCTTATCTTTCAATTCAATGTGAAACCATTAGTTTTAAAGTTGGTGTTCTTAAAGTTCTTTAAAAAAGTATCCTGCAGCAACAATTCAATTACAATTTAAATTTTCACACTTGCCAATGGCTGATTTCGACACCTTTTTTTGCCGTACACTTATTTTCATTTTGGAATTTCACATATAACTGGCAAAAGCATCTATTTGTAAACGCTGATTTGTATCTTGGAGTAACCAAGACCAAGACAACAACGACAACGACAACGACACAAACAGCACACACAGAAAGGCAATTTATTATAGTCTAGTAAAGAACGCATCCTTCCTGTTGCAGCGGTTGCTGCTGTCAATAATCGCCCAGTATTAGTTTTTAAAGTAAAAAGAGAAAAAGAAAGCAAACGAGGGACAAGAAGATGTCCGCAACATTAGCCCGCGCGAATAAGACACGAAATCTTTCTGCTTCAGCTCTTTTTTCGTTTTGGTGAGTATAGACATGTTACATACAAATGTTATTGTTGTTGCAATTGTTGTGTGGTGGAAACGCGATCTTTAAGTTTCATATTAATTCGCTTTCGCGTTTTACAAGCAACACGACATTATTCGTACAACATACATATGCATGTATATTTCAAGAAAGAAATAGCATCACCACCGTACATCACAACACACAACACCGGTAAAAAACGCAAGCCTTCCATTTTCGTACAATATATTGAATTGCTTTTGGATGTATATACCTCTGTGAATACTATAAAGATGACTAAGTCGCTGGCTCGTTTTGGCTTTAGCAATCAGATAAAAATACTTCACACACGATTAGGAATTTTTAATTAAAATATTTTAAATTTTTTTTTTGGCTTTTATTTAAAGTTTTGATTTTCTTATATTTTATTCCTTCTCTTTTGTTTTTTGCCAAAGGGTCTTAGCAAGCAACCTGCTGCTACTGTTGCTGTTGATAGTTTTTGGTTACAAACGTAAGCAAATCGAAAGACAAGTACATTTAGTAACAAGTCTACATTCATACAGGCTCACATTATAAACATTCGTTGAAACTGAAATGCGAGGAATATGCGAGTTATGCTTGGGAGAGTGTTTAGTTGATTCTTATGTGTATGTGTATATACGGATATACATATGTATGTGTGTTTATGTGCCTATATGTACGGTTGATGCGTGTTAAGAGCAATACAAGACTGCGAAAGATTGTTCGCAACGGTTTTTAGCAAGTGTACATTTATAAATACGTCAATACTTACAGGTATACATATAACAAAATTCGCTATCGTGCCTATAAAAACTCATTCAGCCATCGTTTTATAGCAACTAAAACATTTTAACTTGCCACTACCACTACCATGCATACATGTACATAAATGTATGCATGATATCTACAGCAGCAGTGTCAGCGTTGATAGGCGTATACACGACAAAAAAAAATTAAAACTAAATTCTGTACTCTTTGCTTGATTTTAAGCCAGCTTCAAGAGGAGTTGTTTTAGCTAAAAACGTGAAAAAAACAGAGCTAGCTCAATATACTGCAAGACATCGACTTATCGATTGCATGCACATTTAACCGAAAAAATATCCAATCCCTTCTTCACCGAAACACTAATGTCTTATGTGTAAGCAAATGTTGGAAACTTTACAAATGTTCTTCATATGAATGCATGCACGAAAGGACTGTTAGACCGTACGTATGTGAACGTCTCCCTGCTTGATAGATTATGTTAGCTCAGTAAATTATGTTGGCGAATATAAAAATGTATGCGTAAACTCTTTGGGTAATTCACCTTAAAAATCTTATATATATATATATACATATATATATATATATATATATATATGTATACATGTATGTGCATGAACACATGTACAAATCATATATACATATATACATACCAAATTTTGATTGAAAGTAGTTAAGCCATTTGAAGGTTTGCTTTGATGTTTGAATACCTCGTGTTTCTACAATAATTTAACGTGAAACAAACACTCTTTGTCTTTTTGACTCATCTTCTGCTCGATATATTTAATTATTGGTAATTTATCGTATGTCTTCGAGCTAATTAAAACGAAAATTGACAGATTATAAATTTAGTTTTAAGTTTCTATAGAAATTTGTTGATGCTCAATGGCAACAACTCTCTATCTCCTACTATTTAGGTATCAAAAAAAAAAAAAAAAAAAAAATGTTTAGGCATTAAAAGCATCGATTAATAAATATAATTAAACTTTAACTGACAAAGAACAATGTTGGCTTTCATTAGCAACCAACCGGAGCAAATTGGAAATAAACGTTATAAGCTATGCAAATTTGAAACTAATAAAATAGATAACTTTAACAAGCTTTCGGATTTAATCGACTAATTGTTTTTTTCATTTGTTGTACGTTATATAAAAATTTAAGTCAGAACTAGATTAACTTCTTTCAAATAATTCAGAAAAGTTTGAAGTTTTCAACACCCCCAAGCAAAACTATTCAGCGCTGATGTCGGTTTGCCCCAGGTATGTGAAAACATAACGAAGTGCTAGCAAATCTATATTCTCTTCGCTAATGATAATGTTATTTGTGTATGGTACAAACTGTTGTACATAAACATACGACAACTGATTGCACTAATGTGCGATCATTGATTATAAATGATATTTTCTTCTAAAGTTTTTAAATATCAAGAAGAAATAGTTAAAGGAATGAATTTTAAAGCTTTTGATACGCAGTAATCGATTTATATGTGTGCTAGAAATTAATCTTACCAGCCCACCCGGAAGGACATTCGCAAGTGAAATCTCCATCTCCATCCAGACATATGCCTCCATTTCGACAAGGATTAGGAGTGCATTCGTTTAAATCTGTTTTGTGAAACGAAAAAAAAGAACATTTATTAGGCCTTATAAAAACAATTGAGAAATTTTTCGAGCAATATATTTGAAATAAATCGTTTTTTAAGCATCATCCTCCTAAATAGATCAGCAACTTTTTCAGATTGAAAATGCATTTTCAAATGAGTGTAAACATATATAGTCTTTTACAATTTTTACGAAAAAACTTCTCCTTCGTCGCATTCCGTTTAACTTTAATTTAACAAAATAGATTTATAAGAAAATTTAATTTGAAATTTTCTCCGAATTCAACTGCATCTCTGTACTTTTATTCCTTTCCTTATATTCTTTTTTCGTACGGCTTTTCAAGTCTCTAAATACCTCCTTTTTTGTACCCACCACCGAAAAAGGGCGTATACTCATTTTGTTATAATGTTTACAACGACCAAAAGGGATCTTCAGGGACCCTATAAGGTGGATGTATTCTTTTTCAGTGATGTGCCTTATTGATATTTTCTTGGTCGTAAAAATGAAGGTATCGATTTCGAATTTGGTAGAAACATTGGAAGTTTCTGCATATAGATTGGTATTGAAAATGGACCAAGTTAGAATCCACGTCTGCGGCAAAGCGTAAAGTGAATGCAACTCCATTTCTCCGTTTCTTTGAGTTTTTATGCTTATTATTAAAAACAATACAGACTGTTTAGAATTATTTTGTACATTCCTCAAATGAATGTTATATATATCGTCTGCCGAAGTGTGCATTAATTCTAAAATAGATATGGTGGACACCGCAACGTGGTGGATTAACATTCTCTTAAAAATACCGGTATCAAGTAAAAGGGTTTGGAGAGTAAAGTGCGAAGAGTTAAGTGTGTTAATTCTAAAATAAAAATGTTCGTAGATTAATTTTTTTTAATATTACTTTTTAGCGAAAAAGAAGACGAAAGATAAATGTTATCCCTTGACAATAAATAAAATCGTGTGGCGATAAAGATTTAAATGGAGGTGAGCATGCGCGATTCGCCTGTAGTCGAATATAACTTCTTTAGTCGTTCATATATATAGACAATAATATAATTGAAATTTGTTCAATCAAAATCAGTACTGTTCCGCCTGACTGACTCACATGTAAATCATAACCTTTTGTAGGTTTATGACGGAATATTAGTAAATACTTTATACGTACTGTGTTCGCAGAATGTTCCTGTGTAACCTGTGTGGCATTTACAAAATGTGCCGACATCTCCCATTTCACAGGTACCATGCCCACTACACGGCATAGTCTGTGTGGCAACGGTGGCATTTAAAAAGCATCCTTCTGCGAATTCGAATAAGTTTTGTTTTTCAAATTTCAAATAAATTTTTCATTTCAATTTTTACCATTGCAATGCGGTTGAGTGCATAATGTTCTATTTTTTTCACAGTGTTTGCCCGCTCTACCAGACGGGCAATGACAATAATAACTGCCGGGTGTATTTAAACAACGTCCTTGCAAGCATGGGGATGGCGTGCAGTGATCGTTAGCCTCCTGTAGATGGTGCACGATATCAAAGTTTTAATAAAAAAAACAAAAAATTAAGTTATTATTGAAATTATATAAAACAATTTTAATTTTGTGGGTCATTCATTTTTGTTATCGCTTCACTTAAATTATGTAGCAGTTTAAAGTTAATAGACACTTTACTTTTTTATTTATATCCGCCAAATACTCTCGTCATGGAGTGCCCCCATTCTTCCAAATTTTTCTGGTGATTAATGTATGGCTATACATATAACTATATTAACCGTAGTGTAGTCGACGCACTTCGAATATTCGACACAAAGGAAAATGGGTAAAGCATTGATTTATAAAATTTGTATTAAATTGGTATGTGCTCCAATTTCAGTTTAAAGTCACGAAATCGGTGTTAAATGTGTTAAGGTAAATAAATCGCATAAATTACTTTTTAAATTCTTTAATTTCCCGTAAAATTAACAACCAAATAATGAATGTGTTGACACCTACATTAGCATGTTTAGTAAGTAAGTCATGCGTCCCATTCTTATAACATACTATATCGGACAAATTTGAATTCTCATCACAAAATTCTTAACGAAACTCGCAACAGCAATTTAAAAGAAAGCTGAAGCCCGAAAAATTCAAAATTTCTTAAGCTATAGAAATAACAGCTGCAGTAAAATTTTGGAGCCAATTAAAATGCAATAATAGTAAGAAGTATAAATTTTTCAAAGAATGGAACAAATAAAAACATTATAGTCGTGCAAGGCCAACATAAAATACCCAATGCTATTTTTCAGTATTTTCATGATAAACTATCGAGAAGATTTCCATGTACAACAATATTAGTACGTTTTTGTTAAAGATTTTATTATTCTTCCGATATCTTTGTCATGAAGTGCCAAAACTCTTATGTGGTGTATTGTCCAAAAAAAAGATCCGCGTGGTCTAAATTTGCTAGACATAATTTGTATACGAAATTAATAACACGAATTTATTTTCATTTAAAACTAGAATTTTTGACATATAGAGGCGTACTTTTCGAAGGAGCAGTTAACGGGGAGGAGATTCGAGAGATTTACCCTTACAATCCAAATTGTTCACACTAACTTAGTATGTCGGAAAACTGTTCCTTTGCCATTTTTCTTGAGAAATATAGAAAATGTGAATTTTTTCCATAGATCCGGTCAAAATTATTTTGAATAGTGTTCTATTTTAAGCCGAAATAGTGCAGTGGTCATGCCTTTGGGGCGTTAGGGCAAACACAAAAATAGATAAGCAGATACCAGGCAGACAGACAAAAAATGATTCTGCAAAATAAAGGATGGATATACGCTAAGTCGTTCTGGGTGCAAGGTACATCTGCACAAACTTAGTATACTCTGTACACAAGTAGTTTAAGGTATAAAAAGCCCTTACAACAGGAAATCCAGGTAAATTAAAATGATTTTGTAAAATCGTAGAATTTCCAAATAATTCCCGTGAAGCAGTTAAATAAACTTATTAGTTTAGAAGAAGTTGTCTTCAGCGGTTCAAACCAAACATGCTATCAATTCCTATAAACGAAAATTAATAAAGCGAATTTGACGGGTTGACTCAATATTAAAAGTCAATAAAACGTTTTGTATAACCTTAAATAAATCTGCAATCAACCGATAAATGTTGCCTGGATTCTTTCGTACTCTCATACGTATGCTTCACATGCGTGCCAATGCTTGTGTAAAGTCATTTATGTATACGTACAAACTTATGTATACATATATATATCACAATCTGTCACACGAATTTGATGCTTTAATACCTTTTAACACTAATCGCATTACGAGCAATCAATTGTGACGAGAATACAAAAAGAACCGCATAGCTTGTCCCTGTGGATGTGTGAATATTTGTGTTCATTGAAAATGGGACTGTATTGATTGGAAGTGCGTCTTCTCTTCACTACAAGAGACCGCATACACATAAACACCTATCTTCTCTTTTTTACTTTATAAATATTTTCTCACGTGTCCGTACGGATTTAATTCATTAAGCATTCTATGCCTTACATTGCGGAGTGGAGGTATGCTAATTTCTTCACTTCTTTCCTAAATCAAAGAACCATGCATTCCATATGCAAGCTTAACCGCACTACAATTTGCTTTGCCTATTGCTGTAATTCCTGAGGTTGCGAAAATTGAAACATAGAGTTGAAATTTGTATTCCGGGTTCAATTGCGTACTTCAGGCCCGAGAAGGAAAAATACATTAAAAGAAATCTGTTAGCAACTCTTACAACCTTAAAAACAAAACGATATCACATTTGTTTGCAATAGCAACAATTGGAAAAATCTTTACAATTAGCCATAGAGTTGAGAAAATGTTAGGGCTGGCTAGTCAAAATTTGCTTCGAATCGAAAACGGCTTTATTGGCCAAAGATAGTTAAAGTTTTTTAATCATTGTTTATTTGCTTATAAATGGTTTCTTTTTTATGGAACATACGTTTTCCACATACTGAAATTTTATATTTGATGTATGACTTTTTTACTTTATGTCCTTTTATGTTTACTTTTTTGTTTTTAAATACTTTGAACTTAATCTTAGTGAAATCGCAGATTACAGTAGCCTTCTTTGAATCAGAGCGAATGGTGAAAATATATGTATTCTTTATAATAAAAAACCTAAAGCATAAACTTTGAAAATATATATAAGCAGTTCGATAAAAAAGTATCTCAATACCATACTAATTCATAAGAATTTTTTTAAAATTGATTTTAACAAAACAAAATGACGTTTCCAACAACATTTGCAAAGGATTTTATTTTGGAAAAGTGCTGTAAATGTTAGTGGCTTTGGTTGATTAATGTGCACCAACAGGCACTAGTGCGATCGATTATTATTCAAGTGTGGTAAGAGGAGCATAAGGGTGTAATCTAGTTTATCCAAAATGGCAATAAGTAATTTCATAAAGGTTCTCATTTTACATTTAGGTTTACAGCTTTTTATGTAGCATTCAGACATTTATAATTTTTGCACTGATTACTTATATAATTTGGAAGCAAAATAAAATTTAAGTTTCAAAGAATTCTTACTCACTGCAGGCGGTGACCAAAGCCCTTAGAGATCTTAGAGCAGAAAATCTGTGATTGGCATAATTTTTCATTAATTAACATAAGTTTGCGATGAAAAGGCAAAGTTTTTAGATCTATATGTTTAGATCTGTGTTCTATAAGCGTTACTTCGCAAGATTAATGGCAATCTATAGAATTTTATTATTAATATTCCGCTGATAGATTGATGAGAACGAAATTTTGAGTGCGGATTGAGAGCTAATTTTACACATACGCATAATCAAGCAATGGACATAGCCGCAATAGGTGTTAGATGTTATCTGGAAAAACTTCCATCAAGATTGCGTAAAAACTAAAACCATCAAGCTTCCAATGTCTTCAAAAAGTCTTATTAAAACTCTAAACTTTAACTTTAGAACACATTTGGAATTTCACGGCTGAACGTTTGCAAATTTGTACTTATACTCAGTTGGCTTTAAGCTGATGGACTACTTAAATGGAATTGCTCACTCAAGAAATTACAAAAAATAAGGAAAATGTTTACCTCGCATAATGTACCGGAGTAGCCGAGTGGACAAATGCAATTAAATTTACCAATCATGTCCACACATTCGCCACCATTACGACACGGCGAGTTAGCACATTCATCAATATCTGTTTCACAATCGCGACCTGAAGTATAAAAAACAGATTCGTTAAAAAAAAATTAAAGTCAAAAAATGTGGACAAAAAAGAAAATTCAAAAATAAAAAAACCTGAAAGCATTAATAATTTGTGTAGAAAAAATTAAGGCACATAAACGTATAAGCTGTGAAAAATTCAGCGAACAAACTTACACTTAAACGCACGCATAGCAAAAAGGCTTATGAAGAAATCTAGTCACATAAAATTTAATTCAATCTTTTTTTCTTCAAATTTGAAACTGAAATTAAATGTAACGCAACATATAGCCAGTCGGCCCACAACCATCACCGCAAGTCCCCAATGAGCGCTTGAAAATTAAATACTTTAAAAACGCGCACACACATATTGTACTGTACATGCAGTCGTCCATATTAAAGACATTAAGTGCAAGTACAAAGGCAGGTGATAAATCTGCAATGGACGTGTAACGAAACTTCGACACTCTTCGTCGGCTCATAACCATGTCTCACATGAAGAGCTAATCGCAGAGAGAAAGAACGCTCCTAATAGTTAGCTATAAATCCAACATAACCGACAATAAAATTGCATCAGTCTGTCATATCGATTGGATGAATTGAATGGATGTTAATATGTTGCGCTTTCCTTTTATCGCGAATTGCAAGCAGAGTAATTAGCTCAACATATTATTCTTTTCTTTACGGTAAGTAAGCACACATATAATGTCGGTAAGTAAACTAGAACCACATAACAGTTTATTTGTTTTATTATGTTGTCGTTTTTAGCTCTTTTTGTTTTTTATTCGTTTACTTGATTCTTAATATGATTAATATTTGGTTTTTTTCTTTTTAATTTTAGTATATACCTGGTGTGCGTATAGCGCTTAATGATAATTACCTGTAAATCCAGTCGCACAGGCGCAGTGATAATCATTCACCAAATCAATGCATGTGGCACCATTTTTACATTGGCCCACGCAATCATCGAAATCTTTTGCACATGTGGGGCCACCCCAGCCCTCCAAACAAATACATTGAAATGAACCAGGCAGATTAACACACTTGCGTGCGTTAATGCATGGACCCATTTGTGTGGCAGTTGCATTTGCAGCTGCTGCGGCTAAAGTGGATGAGGCAGCGTTTAAAGCAGCAATTAAGGCCGATGACGATGATGAGGTACTCGCACTAGCTATGGCCGCGGCTACAGCCGTCGAAGTACGCAATGTTGATGTTGCCGTAACTTGGCCAGCCGGATAAGTGATTTCGCATTCGTTTACATCAATTTGACATACATCGCCCGTCCACTCGGGTGGACATTCACAACGGAAACCACCGATTAGATCGATGCAAGTGCCACCATGTTCGCAGGGCCCACCGGCACACTCATCAATATCTGTACGAAAGAAACGAAAAACGCAAAACATTTTATAACGAAACCAGTTTGCCCCACTACAAAGTGGAGAGAGAGTTTTTATTCATGCTTTTTGCTTTTTTTTGTTGCCCGTTGCATTAAGTTTTTTAAAACCTCTTCAAACGTTTTTTAATCCTTTTTGTTTAATTTTTCAAGTGCCACCATTCGAGCAGCGTCTTGTTAATATCGAAATTCTTAATGTTTTTTGTGTGTGTTTTTCAATATAGCTGCGCTGGTGTGTAACTATTTACATTAAGTTCGTATGGTTTTTGCTTTTACTCTTCACATTTTCAATTGAGTGATGTCTTTTCAATGAGTGTCGACATTTTTATCTTTAGTTTCGAAATCTAATGTTTGCATTTTCTCTGTCTTTTTTTTTTTTGTTTTCAGTTTTTTATCTGTGGCGTGATTAAATAAATACAATTAGTATTGAGGGACATGTTTATGCGCTCAAAGAGGTCGGTGGTGCCACAGCAGCAATCAAACACTCTTGAAATGTTTTTGTTCTTATTTTCTCCTTAAATCACTTTATTTTACTAGGTTGGTTTGACTTATTCATATTTTGCTTAGTGAATTGAACAATTTTAACTGGGTCTGATTGCTTTTAATATTGATAAGAAATTATTTCGACCATTCGAATTAAAGTTAAATTAACTACTTAGTGATAAGTGATTACATCATGTCCGGAAGAACGCTCGATTTAAAAGTAAAAAAAAAAGAAACACATTACTCTCATAAAGAAGTCTTAGTTGTGCTTAGTAATTTATTCCACGCCTAAGCACTCATATAATTTTTCATTGACAGGTCAGTTTGCTCACAAAAAGTAAGAACGTATATGCCAAAGTCTGAGGAAGTGTTACCCAAAATAATATTAATTCACATAGCTCTATTTTTCATAAACGGTAAAGCTTCACTATCTTCTGCTTAAGCTGCCGGCAAATTTAAATATGTAAAGTACAAGCCCTTATCTCACAGCCTTACATATTGCGGCCTTACGCCCAAATAAACCAATTTAAAAGCACCACACACGAATTTTTTCGAGTTAAAATATAGCCCAGTGTGATTAGCGAAGACAACCGACCTAGTAGCAAAAAGTTTCATCTGAGAGAGGAAAAGTAGAAAATTTCGGTTTTTAATTAATTACGTTATGTCTATTAAAATATTCCCCTTACCACTTTTTTTTGTAGCCTACACTCATAGGTTCGCAAATTGCAAATTTGTCTAGAAAATTTAACGATCACTTGCCGTGAATCCCCCTAGTCTTTTAATGTTTTGTTGAATATGTATAAATGTTCTTAGTTATGCTCTTTTTTCTCATAATTCGTTTTCATTAATTGTGTTTGTTAAATATTATTCGTATCATATTAAGCGTTTATCTTGAAATACGTTTCTCTAATTTGTCTACGCAGTTACTTAGATACAAAAATATCCACGCAAATATGGGCACACACAAAGCAACGTATTAAAAATTTTAAGCAAGTTTGCCTTCACACGTTCCACATCGTCAACAACAGTACACAAGGCTTTTCTGAAGAGTGTCTGTCACAAATAAAATATTCAAAGAAGGCTTAGCATACAGCACATTACGTTTGCATTTTTTTGGTAGAATCATGCTCAAGTGCTTTTCAAATATAGTTGAAAACAAATTAAAGGAAAAAGCGAGGAAATGTTAAAGTGAATAAAGCTTAAATGGGAAGAGAAATGTGTAAACAAACTTTAAAATGACATTTAAGCATTAAAGTTTACATGCGATACAATACACGTACAAATATGCGTATGACTAATTGCCAACTAATTCAGAAGAGTTTCTTGCAAATAGTATGAACACAACAAGCACACACTCTGCACAATGACTAGCTTGCTACGCTGTAAGTAAACCGAAAGCCGAAAAAGCCTTAAATTTTATAACAATAATGACAATAACACCAACAAGAAAATAAAGATAAATCTTAACACTTGCTTATGGTGTACTTAAGATTTTTGTCGCGTAAATATAGTTTTAAAGCATATTTAGACTTAAAGAGAGACAGAACAAATGCACACCATCAGCCACCGTTCCCGTCATGCGTACAGCATCTTTTTACGCGCAGACGTACATTGTAACATATTGCATGCATAACACGTATAACAAGCGAGTGTATGAGTAGTATCTTGCGATTTGAAGTACACGTTTAGTGTACTTCTTGTAAAAACAGTTTGTAAAGTAAACGCTTTAACATTCAAAGCACACAAGCACAGACGGCACATGTGTATGGTAACCCAACAGTGTGTAACAGTGAGACGTCGTATGTGAAATCTTTTCCTTCTTTTCAGTTTTTTTTTTTTTTTTTTTTTTGTTTTTAAATACATTTCTTTGTTACCGAATTTGTTAGTACAATCATCATTATTATTGTGTGTACATGCAAGTGTGCTGTTGCGCTTAGTGTATTCAAACTACAAGTGTAGATTGAGTAGAGAAAAGTACATGTGTATGTGTGAAAATGCTTTAACAATGCTTTTAAAATATTTTATATGTTATGACAAATGAGGGGTCTTGTCGAAAAGGTGTTAAGAGCATTTTTAGTCATTTCTCAACCACTCTTACTTCATTTTTTTTTCTTTTCATTGTTACTGTGGTTATTGTCCTAATAATGATTAAATATTGCGTGTTAAGAGAATCTTAATTTTATGACGTCTTGTCTACAAGCATATCGACTTACCAGCAACAAAATAAAGGTTCTTGTAAATATTCAAGAAAGCTTTTTCAAAAAAATGGGCGAACAAGAAGGAAAGGAAGCATAGAAAGGCAGACCTTTAACGTCTAGTTTCAACATTTTTAACTTTTATATTAAACAAGACACGCTATGCACACTATTTCGCGTAAAAACGTTTGTGCAGATTTGTCTGCAATTAATAAAGTATTGCTAAACGCAAAAAATAACATTTGTTAAAAGCAATTTAATAGCACGTCAGTGGAAACTGGGTTAAATGTACAAATTTGGCTCATCTGAAATCAGTTTAACTAGTAGACTAAGCCCAATAATTGTTTTCTCTTGCAAGTTGGCTTTTTCTTTTGGTGAGCACCATTGTTCTTCTTTTCTTTTTCCAGATACATAAATCAATGCAGAGGAAAAATATCTATTTTCTTACGCACAGCAAAACAAAAGAAAAAAATGAAGAACCCACTGCAGCACACCTAATTACGGCTTTTGGCTGCATGGTTAATATCAATTTAAAAACCCGATCGTTCATAGAAACTCGAAAATATGTGTTTATTGCGTGTATGTGCCTTTACATAAAAAGTAGGTGGGCATTAATATTCTATGATTACTTATATGCACGAATCTTCGGGTAATACGTATAAGAAAACGTTCAGATCACAAGCAGTTTTGTTAGAAAAGTAGGGCGAGTTTAGATGAAGTCTTTCTTGTGCTATAAGTATTCAAAACTACCACAACCTAACGTATTTTTGTCGTTTTCTCATATAAATTTTTATACTAAGTAAATAAGTAAAAATCACGACTTCTCAGATGTCAAGTTGTTCTCTCAATTCCTATTGGCCGAGCGACTCTTGTTTATCTGAATGTTGCGAAAGGAAATATAAATGTGTTATGCATCCAGATTTCAGTGCGGTGCGAATAAAGAAATGCAAACGTTGCTTGTTTCTTTATAATAAATGGTATGAATTAAAAAGTTTCCTGGCATTTTACACACTTTTTTTGAAAAATTCTTCGTTAAAAGCAATGTTTTCAAAAATTATTTGAGCAACAACTGTCTTAGGAAGTTTTGCACGCGTTTAAAATTTTCTTTTCCTTTACAATATTTACAAAATTTGTTGAACATACAAAAGGTTAAAAGAAAGTCATATTCTCTATGAATATTCAATGCGACTTTTCTTTCGGATAATTATTCAAAAATTTGTTTCGAGCACTCTCACATATGTTCACATCTTCGTATATGATGCCGTTTGTTTCTGCATAAATTTCGCGTTTTAGAGCAAGTTTTGACGTTTTTGTTTTTAATTTTCACGTCCTGCGTTCAGGTCGTTTGTTTTTAAGTATTGTTGTTGCGATTGTTGGTACTTTGGCAGCTTTTATTGCAGCTTTATTGTCGTTTTGTTTTCTTCGCAAGCATATGAGATGTTTGTGCGTTCTTTTATTTTATGTTACGATGAGCATCGATTGCTTTAGTGAAATGACTGCTTTTAAGTATTTATTAAAATGAAGAAATCCAAAGAGGATACAAAGCTGGCGTCAAAACTGAACATTATCTCTGCGCTAGCGAATCGGCGGCATGAAAGAGAAGTACTTCTGACGCTCCTCTCGAAATATCAAACACGTTATTCCAGATTTTTAGTCTGTTACGCTGGTTACCCCGATTCTATATCGAATATGTCGAACGATATATTGTGCCCTTCAAACTCTGTGGATTACTTAAGGTTCATTTAAATTGTTATATTATAAATTTCAAATATTTGCGAGCATTCTGCTGGGAGTGCATAACATAAGAAACAAACATATTGATAAAGTAAAAATACTCGCTTCGGTGCCAGAGCTTCTGAACCAGTTCTTGTCGAAAATAATTCAATATTTGGTTATGAAATTCGCTTGATAGTTAAGGGAAACGCTGAAATATTTAGGGGAAGGGGGGTGGGAATGAGAGCAATTAAAGCTTTTCGGCGCTTCTCGAAGCAATGCACTGCTGGCTACGAACGTAGAAATAAATCGAGCTATCCGTACATTAACTTGTCGTTTAAGATATGATTGCTAATGGTTGCTGGCAAGGCACGGAATCGTTTCAGAAGCTCTTCCTTATATTGCAAGTGCACAGGTAGTCATCCTTTAATCCTACTCGGGATAGAGACGTGAAATCGAATTTACATTATAAGTCTTTTGTGTTCGTCAATAATATGAACAAATGTCAATAAAGAGACGCACCTACCACAACCACATAAACTGGTAGAAATGTTTTAAATGAATTTTTCTGTTTTTATTCATTAAAACAACTTAATCAGTGTTTTGAACAAACAAGTGAATGTTGCATATCTAATGCCAGAAATAATATCAGTTATGCAACAAAAATTTACACACGATGTATATAAGTATTTTAAAAACAAATCTTACAAGCACAAACAAAAAAATCAACTCATTTTAGATGAGTAAATTGGTTTAAAGTTTTTGCATAATACCTAAACAGACAACGCAATAGAAAGTAAAATCGAGACTAAATTTTTGAAACGGCTTTATAATATCAGCAAACGTTCATGCGCAACGTGAGCACATGCACATTACGTGTACATGTGAAAATATATAAATATTTGATTTGAACTTACAAGCGCATATTTCCATGTTTGTTAGTTTGAGCGGAAAACAAACTCAAAATAAGGCAAATAATGAATGATGTTACTAAAGATTTTTAAGAAGAGAGATGAAGGGAACATTAATTCGATCTGCAAATAAATCACTTTGTTTACTATATTATTTGTGCGTACAAACGAAGCCGTTAAGAAATGCGTTTAAATTTTTGAAATGTCTCGGGGAAATCCGATGCGAAATGGTTTCAACACAAGACAAAATCGCAGCAAATAAAAAAAAAAAAAATGAACAAATCACGAGCGTATAAAAAAAGAAATGTGTACATAAAAATATATTATTAATATTCACAATAAGCTCATATAAAACTTACTTATTTCGCATGTTGGACCAGTCCAACCGGGCGCACATGCACAAGTGAATTCAGAGACCGGTGGTGGTATGTGTTGATGGTAGTTGTTTAAGCTGCTGCTGCTGCTCGCATTTGAATTGCTGCTGTTATTTTTTGCTAATCCTTGCAGCGTCAACGATAAATTGTAGCCGCTAACTGGTTTCCCCATAGCTGCACTCATGCCACGCATTGCACGATACGGCGGTATAGTGGTTATTTTTGATTCCTATAATGTATTTTACACACAAGACAGACATCATGAAACACAAAAGCATTCTATATGCAACATATAATGTATATATGCATTATATATCGTACACGTACGTATCGCTCATACATACACGAGTACTTAAATATAATACGAAAAGATGTTAATATTAGGCTTTAAAAGTAAATTGTAATAAACAGCGTCGGAGCACTCACTCATGCTAACACATAAGCATGCATTGGCTTGTTTATAAGGTGTACATGATGTGAATGTTTTTGTAAAAGGACGTACATGTGTAGTACAAGGCACAGGTGATTGTTCGAGCCATATACATTACTTTTGGTAGGAAAAGATATTGTTACTCTCTTACCTTCATTAACTTTACTAAAGCTGTTTATCGTTTCAGCAAAAATATGCTGAGGTTGTCTTTAACGTTCTTACTAAGCATAAACATTAGAATCTCTAGTTTCGGGACATAGTTTAAATAAATGTTATCGGATAAGCTTCTTTATTCAACCCTATCCTTTTGGAAAGGATATAAAAATTACATTAAATTTTTTAGAAGGTAATTGAAAGGTATTGAAAATTCGTTTCAAACCATTTATAATCCTCTTCGTTTGCCTCTCATTTTCCTGTTTTATTTTCTTTTTATCTTCATTTCGAATGCAGCAAATCCGCGGATGCTTTATGACTTATACATACAGAATAATGTATGAAGCATTAAATTAATATTAAAACTATAATAAAGATTTGTACTTTTGTACATGATGTGCATGCACAACAATAAAAATAACATACCACGTTATTCATATATACTTTAATATCAGAAGTCTTTTCCAGATAATAATAGTTTAATACATTAGAGCGTAGAGAGAATAAATAGACTAGAAGTAAATGAACAAACGGACTAAAGAATATGTTTGTAAGCCTAACATACGTAGACTACGCGTACGCAAATGCATATGTATAAATGATTGTCAGAGAGTATTTAATACTTGTTTGATACTGCAAGCATATGCACACACATCATCTGCGCTAGTAAGTATATACGCAGTTTGTTGATCAAGTCTTTTGCTTTTCACCTTGCTCTTGACTGAATGGCCAACGCCAGTATGAAAGTAATGTACGTTGAATGAAAATTAGTTAAAGATAGTATATATAGAAACACCTAAAAGCTCAAGAAAATTATTAGTCTACTGGAGACTTTGCTTGGAAAATAAACTTTATAAGCATACAACAACTACTGCTACAGCCAATAATATATTTAGACAGGTTACGAATGATTGCAATGGTCTACAAGCGTCTGAGGAAAAAGTATATTACATGCACCAAATATGAAAATAATTAGATTAAAGCCACTTTATTATATAAAAATAAAAATTTCTTAGGAAGAGATGGAAATTGAATTGAATTTGCTTGCAGTTACTATAGCTATTCAAAAAATTAAGCTTCGAAACATTAAATAATAATCAAGATTCTCCTTAAATTATATATCTATAAGTGCATGAATAGAATAATCTTCGTGCTGTCGTTTTGATCGCTAAAGTTTACACTACGAACGCTTAGAACGGCTTAAGATTTTGGCTGAGGACATTTATTTGTTTCGTAAGTTTATTATTCCCTTTTTTTACTTCACAAAGATTTTAATTATAACTTGCGTCATAATTTTATATGCGAATTGATTCGTCAAAAATGTAAACAAAATCCCAATCAACTTTGTCTGAGATGCAATCGGTTTCTTATTTAAATACTACGTCTAATAAGGGGAATATGTCTAAACACTGTTTCATCCATTTTTCTTTCCAATTTCTATTGAATAAAAGCAAATTAGAAATGAAAACGTAATTACGCGAGTAGATAATAACGCCGAGATCTACTTCTGCGCTCGGGTCTTTTCGCATTATTACATTTTGAATGAACTCCTATCTCATTAGTTCAATTTAATTTTGAGTTCAGCGTAACTATCACATTTTTCTATACTAATTTATGCGCAATGCATAGCGGTCGCCTTCAGAGCTGCTTTTGCTTATTGTTTGCTTGAAAACTTCCTAACTCTGCCAATTTTTTGAAATCTATCGGTTAATCAGTTCAATACACCTTTTGTACGTTCTTTTATTTGTGAGTGCAGGCAGCAAACTGCACTCCTATTATAAAGTATCTGTAAGTAGCGATTTGGATATAGCGCATCAAAAAGTTTAGGAGCATAGCAGAGGAACGCGGAATGCGGTATTCTCTCGATCACGTTCAGCCATGAACTCTATGACACGCTTAATTTTTGAAACCATTTTTCATCTAAATATTCCTTTTTTATCCAGTGATATATGTATAAATGACATATCAACATATGAACAATAAACGTATCTTGCAATGTGTAACATATATCCGTACATGCATAGTATTATGAATGCATGCTGCACGCATAATAAAAATAACATTGAAACATAAGTATATGAGGGCATACATGTGAGTACGTACCTTTACGGTACACGATCCACCATTTTTGCACGGTTGTGTAGCACATGGATGCTCTACGATTTCACAACGTTCGCCAGACAAGCCCTCAGCACAAGTGCAGTGAAATTTATCAGGTGCAGTATTCTGACAAGTACCGCCATGTTTGCAGGGTTCATGAGTGCCACAGTAATTTAAATCTAAACACACATACAAATTCATAACAAGAAGAGTTATAAGATATCCGCGCATATATATAGATGAACTAAATAAGTATGAGAACAAAATTAAACTAAAAAAAATAGTATAGGGATAAACATTTTGCAAAATCACAATAATCAACGTATGATAAGCGTAGAATTTATTGAATAGTTAAATTACAAATTAACATTCCATCAGAAATAGAAATCGAAATAACGATTATATTTGTTATTTTATTTTTTTCCACTTATGATTTCTGACTTTCCACGTACGCCTGGAAATTTGTAATTTTGTTCTAAAAGAAAAGAGGGAGAAAATATAATAAATTTACCTTGATCGCATAATATGCCACCCCAATTTGTATCGCATCTACAGGTCCAGGCAGTGCCATCGCAAGAACCGTGTTTACAGCCTGGATAAACTTTGCATTCATTACACAAAGGTCCTTGCCAACCATGACGACAACTTTATGAAAAAATAAACGAAAGCAAGCAAAAATTCAAAGAATTTATATGAAAAAGAAAGAAAATAATGTGGACATACTAACACACATTGCCCCTAACCATAAATTTATGCCAAATATACAAAATTACTAAAAAAAAAAAAAAAAAATTCAAAGGCAACTTAGATATGAAAAATCGATTAAAACTGTTTGCAATTCTTCTTTAAAGAAGTCGAAGAAAACTTATACAAAGTTTTCCTGGGAGCAAGCATACAATCCAATGCGTGCGTGCTGAGTCCCGCTGTGTGCGAATGCAAGATGCCTTCTTAGTTCTGTTTTCTTTTATACTTCAGTATGCACCCTCCGCCTTTCATTCTATGTTTATCTGCGATGTGATGGCATTATTGATCGCATTGTATTCGTAATCTGGGTAAAAGTTTACATTTTGTTAAATGAGTTGAAAATTAATTAATCTTAACGTGCAACTAAATTAAAACAACGACGGCACAGGCAGTGCAATGAGACGTGGCCGTGTTGTACACGCATACGCGCACACATAAAGGGGCCACAGCGATGTGAATACACTTTACATTCTTACAAATTTGTAATGTTAAGGTTAATTTTCGAGGCTTCTGATTATAAATACATATGTTAAATATACACAGGCTAAAGCAGCTGATCGATCCACTTATAATAAGATTCTCGGCGTATATTAGGCCAAGTGATGATATGCATGTTGTATTTTATGTGGAGTTGAATGATTTGGAAGTTGACCTCCCAAATAAGTAATTTATCTACTTTTTGCAATCGGTATTTTTTTATTCTTTCTTTCTTCTTCGTTATATTCTTTCAAGAACAGTCAGTTCCGCTCAACAAGCCAAAGCTTTACAGTTTTAAGATTTATTAGCGATGCTGCTTTCATGCTTTACCAGGCTTTATGCCCGCTGCGTTTTTTAAATTTCGTGGCATTAAGAAACTCATCTCTTCACTCTTTTCCCTCTCGCAATGCTTTATCATGCGAAGAAAAAGCAAGTAAGCATATTAAGTTTATAATTGGCTTTAAGTGATCTGATTAAATATTTCCAAAAAAATGTAACTTGTCCGCATACTCATAATCTTGTACATAATTTTATGTAATAATGAATATGAGAATGGATAACGTGTAGTGTCTTTGTGTTTTTCCAAACGACCTGTAATTTCAAAGGCCATCTCGCTTAAAAGTTTTCTTTATATCGTAAATGATATCGTAAGAAGGATGATGATAAAAGTAAGACTCTCTCACGTTTGTTTCTGATCTTTAATAATTTATTAATTTTCTTTTCTTTTTTTCATTGAAGAAGAGCTCCAAACGTAACCTTGATATAAAAACTGACTTGCGTGCTACTTTGCATTTGGTAAAAAATTTTTTTAAAATTAGTTATGCTGAATAATTCGTGTTATCGGAAGTACAGAGTGAATTGTTTAGCTTTTACTGATCTTTCCATGATCGAAATGCCATAATATACCGCACCCACGTTATTAACATCGTATTTCACCGTCTACAAGTTTTTGGGCTTACTTAAACTACTGCGTCCTTGTGTGCAATTTTACAATCACGAGTGTGAATGGTTAATGAAATTTTTGGGCGAATAAGGACAAAAATGCATTCTTCCACGTTAACCAACTCTGCATAATAAACTAAAGAAAAGGAGTTAACGCTCCATTATGCTTCATTATGCCACCAATTATATAAATTTACAAATTACTTTACGATTTATGTAAGACTTTCAGTCGATCTTTCGTATTCCTTAACCGCTCTTATATGTCGGCTTCAATTTGATTTTATTATCCATACAATCTAAAAAGTTTGGTGACCGATTAAAAACTAACTAATAACCGTTAGCATGGGAAATGAAAGCTTTTCATGAAAGTTCCTTGTCCAGCCCTGGATTCTGACGTTATATTTGTGCCTCCATATGTGTGTGACAACATTTTGCAATGTTGTTTTCGTTACAATTTCAATATAACCGCAAAATGAATGATTTCAGCAATTGAACAAATCTTGAAGAATTTTTCAATTTAATTCAATTCACTTGACCAAAAATTTGGTTTAGAAACTGAAAACATTTAATTAACCGAAAGAATGTTGTATATTAAAAAGCAAACACACAAACAGAGAAAAGCATTTAAAATAATACTTATATCCGCGAGAAAAAAACGCAAGAAAACCGCACAAATGCTTTTCGGATTATTTTCGTGCAAAGTCGTGGATGTTAAATTGACGTTAATGATGATAATGTGACAACTGTTTGGGGAGAAAAACAGAAAATATCCGCTTAGATATATGGAAAACAAAAAAAAAATATTCTTTTTAAATTGTTAAACAAGTGACACTTATTAAACGTTGAGTAGTTGTTGTTATTTTTTGGATTATAAAGTAAAAAGAAGAAGGAGAATTATTTGAACAAGAACAAGAAAAACGTAATTTGCATAAAGCAAAACTGTTAAACAAGATTCTTAACGAATGGTTTTGTTCTTCAATTTATCCGTCAAGAGTAGGTATACTATCTTTGTCATCGGGTATATCACATTCACAAGAAGCGTACAAATGTCTCACGAAAGGCATACATTGGCTTTGATTGGCTTGGTTTAGAGATGTTTGCCTCATAAAATTACTATAACGTTCAGGACATTCGAGCAGAGAAGCACAGCAAATCATTTTTGCTCTGCTTAATTTTAAGAAAAGTTACATTGAAAATTGTACTAAACCATGGAGGGAGAGTTCACAATATTTCGCACAGAATGAAGGCAAAAAATTAAAATTTTTCAATGCGCTTATTTTTTATCTTTCCTCGTCTCGTCTCATTTCATTTCATATTTAATTTTTTCTTATTTTTTGGGCCACTTGTATATTAGAATACTTTTGATGGTAGATATCAAAAGAGTCGTTTTGAGCCTATCTGTTAAATTTTTTTCAAGTATTGAAGTTGGTTTTGTTTGATTTTTAACCATTTCTACAAACAATAGTTAACGTTGTTTTTCGTAAACTCAAGGAAACGTGTCTGCACAATTTTTGTTTTTAGTGCGGTTGTTGGCCAATGATTTTCAAACATGGCTTTTTGAGAACTTTAAAAAAATAAATGCGAAATAAAACGAAAGAGTTTTAAGGGCGAAAAATTTGTCATTTTGTAAGCTCATTAGTCACACTGTATATCGCTTGTGGGGGAAAAAAGAAACAAAAACTTCAACTTTGCCAACTTATTTGTTGCTATTTTGGAAAAGCAAATCATGTGACAATATTACTGTTTCTTGTTTTGGTTGTCTTAGTTTCTGCTAAGAAAAAACACTTATGCACAAAGTTCATTTGAACATCATACCATCATCGTCATCATCATTATCATTGGTATCACCATTGTAAACTTATATTAGTTATGTGATGTGTACATATGTTTGTATGGGCAAACATGTATACGGCGGTGGCACCAGCTGCTGGCTTTGAATCATTCGGCATTTTCAACACTTTAGAGAGCAACCGAAAAAAATAAACGATAAATAAAATAAAAAAAAAAGACGAAGTGTCTATTAAAAGAATGCATACTAACTCAGCAATGAGTAAGCAGCAACAAACGAACTAAAAAGGAAGCTTAAAAGATGAAGAAAAATTTATCTGCTAGTGATTTGTGCTTTTCGTGTATGTATGTGTGTACAGGAAAAGCCTTGGTTAATTACGTATACCGCCCGTTGTCAGACATGCAACAGTGACAATAGATACAACATACATTCTTTCTAGTAAACTCTAAGTAACAATATTAACAACAACATCAGCAGCGTGTCGTCTTAAATGGAAAGAATAAAAAAAACCCTAAACACAAAACAAATGTCTACGTCGGGAACCCTTGTATGCTTTTCACAAATTTACACAGCAATGCTTGTGTTGCTTCCTTGGATTGCACTCGGTATTAGCAGACTGACTAAAAATATTCGTGATTAGTTAAACTTGGCTGCATCTTCTTCTTCTGCTGTTTTTTTCCACTTTTCGTATTGGGTTTTAATCAAATTACTTAAACTAACAGCAAAAACAACTACAAAAACAACGACAATAAGCAAGAAAAACATGTTACACGTTACATTTCTCTTCTGTTCAGAATTTAGAAAATTTTTAGCCAACAACAACAACAGTCACAAAATCGGAAAAACAATAAAACGCAAACAAAAGCAAACACAAGAAAGCAAAAGAAAAGGCGAAACTAAATCGAAATCCTGATCTATAATAGCTATGCACTGAAAAATTTCTTAGTCTTCGTTGCTGCCGTGTCGTCATCGGCGTCGTCATTGCAGCAGTGCAATTGTCGACTCAAAGAGTTTTGTTCTTCTGCTTGTATTTGTATTGTGAAATGCTTACGAATTTGCATAACATCCTTCAGCGCATAACAATGTTATAAGAACAACAACAATAGACAACAAATACAACAACAATCTGAATCATTTCTCTTTTGTCGTTGAATTTGATGTTGTTACGTTTCTTATAGCTGTCTGTAAACCGTGTCTAATCGTGTTGAAAAGCTTAATTGAAAATACGTTATTCGCCTTGGTTTTCTTTTTTTAGAATTTCGTTTTTTATTTTCTCGTTCCCGATGACTTTAGCTATCAGGATTGAATAATCGCGTCAAAAATAAAAAAAGAAGAAAAAAAATGAATAAACAAGGAAATATAAAAATGCACGTAAACTGTTTCAATTTTATATTACTTGTATGAATGTGTTGCGCTAAAATGTATTTTTCTGATTTACTCGTAATTTGTATTATAATTGTTGTAGATCGGAAAATAATATTGAAAATAAATATTTAATCAATAATAAATAATGAGTACTTCATAAGGTCACATGCCATCAAAATCTTTTCGATCAAATTTTTGAATAACTTAAGATCTTTTTAAATGCCCACAGATATAATATATTAAATATTGCGGCAAGGAAAAGGTTCGTTTCTTCTACCAAAAATTAACGTATTTGGCTTATATTTTAAATAAAAGTTAATTACACGAAGTGTCAGGTATAAAGAACGAAACTAAGCAAACGAAAACTGAACAAACAAGTGAACAAGCGATGTTCACAGGCCTGATGTGAAGCCATGTTTACAACATTAAGAGTTTTTTGCAAAGAGCAGACCGAATGTGAATGCGATAAAACTTCCCAATCAAGCTTTCTTAATTTTCGTCTATCAGTCACGGTATTACCTTACATGGCATCAATGGCGTTGCTACCATTTGTGCAAGTTAATCCGCCATAAGATGATCGTCCTCAGTTTTTCATTCCATTTCATTGATCTTATGACAGTTCGCTCGGTCAGAGCGTGGTGCCGTTAGAAAATCGAAAGCTCTGGAGTGGAAGAAAGCAAATTATCTTCGTTGTTGCTAACTTGAATCAATCATAATATCGTAGATATCGTAAATTTTTTCACAAGCCTGCGAAGCTTTTTTATTTTCCTGGAATGACTTTTCCAGAAATTCCACCCACCACTTTCGAAACTTAATAGCTTTTAAAAGAATTGAACAAATGTCGCACTGCTTTTTCCTAAATTATTTATAGATAGCAATTTTCGTACGTGTATGGCTTAATAGCATAGGTGTTATCAAAGTCAAGCGATTTGTTTCTTTTAACATATTATATTTTGATGCTAAATTGATGTAAAAGTATTATTTAAAGCTTTTCGTTCCGTTGATGAAGCCGGTAATCTTCAGGATTACCTAAATAACCTACATTTATCGTGCATAGTAAATGGCATATCCTTTAATTGAAATAAATGAAAAAAGTATCATTCTTTTATCGTAATCAAAAGATTTTTTTCCATTTGGAAAACGAAACGAGCGATCCCCCGATAAAATGCAGTCTACGTTGGAGTTATAGATAAATGTAACTTTTACATCCAACAACGCTTATCAAGATATCCGTGTACGAAAGAAATAAGTTTTAAAACGAGATTCCATAAATTATTTGCTTACTTAACCGTGCATTTTTGATACCTTGGAAACAGATTAATTGAAATCTATTTTTCAAATCGTTCTATTTATACTTCTTGAAAGCAACTTGTCCAGCTTTAAACAAACGTGGCAGCACGATAATGGAAAGAAGTAAGAAAATTATATTCCATATACCACGTTTTTTCGTTGGTGGGTAAACAAAAAGAAATATATAATCCAGCTATAATAACTTTTCGTATTTAGAATGCTATCAAAACAATTCATTTATTAACACTTTATTAATGTGCAAAACGTATTGATGCTTTGTTGGCGATAAGTGAAATTTGAAACGTTTGTCTGTTTGTTTTGTTAAATACTGACAGCCGCTGGTTAGCACTATTGGTATGGAAATGATTTTTGTTTAGTGAAAATAAATATGTGACATAAACATCAAATATTGATTTTATGAAATATAAACACGGGAATGTACAAATGTATAGAGATTAGCGAAACAAAATTTTACCGAAATCAAATCACAAGCCATTCTTTTGTCTTAAAAAATTTTTGTATGTGTAAATTGTCAAAATTATAGATTCCTTCTCATATTCAAATAGATTGTTTAAACGAGAAGACGTTAAGTGTAAATTTAATTAAATTTTTTCTTTAAGCAACACATAAGTTAAGAAGTATGTAAACATTTTCATGCGTCAAGAAAGTTTTTAACCATTCTCTTCACGCATTTATATATTTTTCACAAGCAATTGCTAACTCATTGAAAATTTTCTTAGCAAAAAGTGTTAAATAAACATTATTTAAATAAACAGTTTGTTACAAGGTTCCTTTCTTAGCAAATTACTGAGAGTGCAAGTTTATGAACCAATTGTATGTTTTCCGTATGGATGTGCACGTGCTTTCTCACATTCATGTAGCGGTTACGAAGAGCGATCATTTAGGGAGGAGTGAATGAACAAAAAGTTCAAACAGAGAAATGTTTACTGTCTTTTCAATGGCGTCAGAAATACAAAGGACTTTAAACTGGAAAGATGATGATCTTGGTGCGGACATTTCGTAAAAGCACCGAGAAGGCTAATGAAGCATCTAATTAGAAGTTTCACGCTTAGGCTTTAACTTTAACAGAGTGCATCTAAAATATTTGCACTTTTTTCATTTTAACGAACACACATACAGATGTTCACGTAGGTGCAGACAATTCCGAAGTTAAACATGCCCGTATTTCAATACAATACCCAATGATTTTTCATATATATTGTATGTAAAACGCTTAGACCACGACTTTGCTGTTCTACTACACTGGCATAGACTGACAATGACTGCAAACTGTAAGAGTGCATTCGCTAGACTTAAAAAACATAAAGTGGCTTAACTTGCACCACTGCCACGATTTGCAGGCTTTGATGGTTGATATTACTATCTTAACGTTCAACTACAACTCAATTAATAACAATTTCTCAGAACAATAAAGATTTTGAAAAAAAAGAACAAAACAACCGAGTAAACTATGCATTACGGCCGGCAAACAACCATAGAGACCATCTCATCATGTTCCCTATATATACACGTATATATTGACTTTTCAATGGCGTACGATGTAATTTCTATAAAGATGCAAGAGTAGCAATAGAATTTGCCAAAAAATTGCACTAAAATAAGATTAACTTGCTTAAATGCTTTGAAGTTTTTTTATAAGACATTCTCCATATCTTCCACTGCAACAATATATTGTATATAATACCGGTGGGTTTGCAATTTAGACCACAAAAATCGACAGCGACATTATTGCTTTCTTTTAATTCTCTTATCGGTGTTAGTTGTCGCTAGTTGAATTAGCTGAACTTTTAGATGAACTTCATGCCTGAAAAATTTTACTCCTGCTTAAATAACATTACCACCATCATCATCATCATCATCAGCAATAACAGCAACGTCTACTCGCTTACCAATTCCCGCTCTTACCGCCACCACTTTATCCAACACCGCTTAATTCCTTCGTTGCTATCATTAGAAGGCATAAACGTGGTAATAATAGTAGTATTAGTACTGGTAGTAGTAGTAGTAGTAGTAGTAGCACTAGTAGTGGTAGTAGTAGTGGCAGTAGTAGTAGTAGTGGTAGCGGATTATTTTCATCCACATCCAAATGCTGTATCTGAAATCTATATTTCAAGTGTATTCTTTATTTTGTTTCGACGATAGAAGAGTTTATCATAGAGGTGCCAAAAGATAAACAACCTTATGGAATAATCATAAATATTGTTTTGCTTGTCTTGTTTTTTGCTAGGGAAAACAATTTCGATTATTGGACAGTTTAATTACCAAATCATGTTTGGGAAACTTATAAGCCAACACCAACGTAGTTGCTTGCATTGCTGATATCAAATTGAACAGTATCGCGGGAAAATTGTTGATGATTTGGGTCAAACATCTAAAAATCACAGAATATCTGCTATATATCATATCATAATAATGTGATCAATGAATTTTCGAAAGCGTACAATGAAAGAACAAAAAAATTATTTTAAAAATTAATTTTAATAATAATAAGGTTGGAAGTGTTCTGCAACACAAATAATTTTTTTTTTTTTTGGTACCGAGTTATATTAAAGTTTTTTGTTTAAGTTTTTCTGTTTTATGGCGACGGAATGATGGAACATATAAATCATGCCAAGTGATTACTAAAAGGAATTGATTATCATGCAAACTGGGAATGTATAATACGCCCTCATTTAATACTCAACGTTTTAAATACTTCGGTTACTAACGAAATTACTTATGGTAAAAAATTCGTAAAAAATAAATGAAAAGCTTCTAAGTGAGCAGCACTTATGTTATTGTCGGTAGTTAGTTAGTCGTAGATTAGACATTATTTGAGTCGTAGATTATGTCTTAAAAGTGGGTGTCTTTGCCCACTGAAAACCATCGTAATAACAGGTGGAAAACTCTGGCCCACAGCGATATGATTGTAGCAGACGTTGATTTCAAAATGTGGCCATAAAAGACAATCTTTGATGGATTTTTGGTACTTTAGCAAGATATGTAAAAGGTTAGTGAAAGCATTATCCCGGGCATTTGACATTTTCACTTTCGTCTGTACTTTTCAACTTTTGTCACTTAGTATCGGTAAGTGTCGGTGGGTTCACCCTTGAAAGAGCGTTGAAGAAATTCGTCCGCCAACGCGCCTATGTTGTATATAGTAATCAGCAGCTCCATGGGGTAGCATTTGTAAAAATCACCACTTTTTTTTTTGCATGAACATTTTTTACAAAGTATTTAGCACAATGGCATAGGTTCTGTTTACAAAGTTTTTGACTTTTGATTTGCGTTCTTCACTGAATTTTAATAACATAATAAATATCTAATCGCTATGAAACGAAATGAAGATTACAGAAAGATCATATGTTGCATCGGATTACTTCCGCTAAGTTTCCAACTCCATAAATTTTCCATTGCAATGTTTGGTCTCCCTTCTTACTTCTGATTTACAATACTGGTAAACAATCTTGAAAAAAGGATTGTAATAACTAATTTAATTTTCCCTCAGAGTGTCTAATAAACGCACCAAAATTAAATTAATTGAATTTCTTAAAAGTATTTTTACATCTTTCTATTGGTAGAAATATCTCTGTTAATCCTTGTTTACAATTAATCCAAAGCATACAATCGATGTTTAGAAATTTTCTGCTTTTCAAGCACAATCGTCTGCCATTTTTATTGTTTGAAGTCCTACAAATAATTATATATGCTTTTATTAATACTTATCTATCCATCCTTTTAACCTCCCTCGGTTCGGCCAGTCTCCGTATCGCTGGCACAAACACAACTTTAATTAAAACTATTTCCCCTCCGCCACCACCAAGTAAAATTGAAAAGGAAAAAAAACTTTAAATTAAACCATTAATATCTCATAACTGTACATTAACCTTTTGTATGATGAGGTTCTGCTCTCTTCTTTACTATTGTTTTTTTATTTTCTTTAAGAGCGGAGCAAAACCATTTCAGTGGAAGGTATAGAGGAATCATTGCAGCAAATTAAAAGTCATCGAAACATCGTTATGAACATAAATATCGGTTTCATGTTAACAACAATTTATTTTATGAAAGTAGTTATAGTTGCGATTTAGTGGCAGCGGTGGTAATAGCAGTTGTAGTGGGTTTAGCAATTACTACAATTCATTTAATGATAAATAATCGGGAATAGCTTCCTGCAAGAGATTATTTTTTCTTTTCTTTTAGAAAAAAGTAGGAAAGCGGAGAGAGGCAATACCAAGCCTTAATGAAATGAATTTAAAAACCAGATCAAGAAGAAAACGCAAACCATGATAGTTGCAGTAAGCAACTAGACTGATGACAAATATGAAACTGAAAATCTGCTGACGAGTTGGATTAAAAATACAATTAAATTTTTGCGTTCACCACAAAAGAAGTCATGGAAAGGATAACGAAATTCGATCGACTGCAGTTCAACGGATAACCTAACAACGAATAAGCAAGCGAAGGCACAAACCAATTTTCAATTAGAAAGTCAGTTCTGGTCAAATAGAAAAAGAATATTTTTTTTTAGATGCGTATTGAAGCATGTGTACCTGTGTTTATACACACCTCGCCCAATACTGTAAATGGTAAGACTTGGTTAAGTATAAAGCAAATAGCTTAATAGCACAAATCAGTTTAATGCGTTAGTGTTTACTCTTAAAAACCTAAACTAAAACAAAAACGAAGACAAGTTGCTTGTTAGCGATAAGAATATGGACAAAAACGAAGGCGACGATGACGATGATTTTGATAATAATGATAATAATGATAATGTTAATGATGACGACGACGATACAATACCGGAAAAACACAGTAATAACAAGTGGAATAGACGCTCACTTATGAAAACACCACTAACTAAAAACTTGAAGAAAGAGAGAAAAAAATAGAGAAAAAGTCAGCTTTTTTCAGGTATGAAATTTCCATTGCAACTAAGCAAGTGTTTGTGAGTTTGCAATTTATTTTACTTAACAAGGGTAAACGTCATTGAAACGCCTGTTGACGTTTCTGTGTGATAGAAAACTTTTCCACTCTTAGCCTGATTTTAAATCCGACAGCATAGCAACGTGCTTGTTGAGGAAAAAAGTCGTAGTTGAAGCATCATCAAGCATCTGTTCCCGCCATTGCTGCTGTTGCTGTTTCAACTGCATGATCAATAGATTGCAATTACCTTTTCTACCACTAGAAAAGAATATAGTAAGGAGAAGTGCATCGCATACTTATGTATCAACTTCTTGTGCACGACTATAAACCGCCAGAGTATAATTTATGATTTCATTAAAGCAACAAATTTTATCGGCAGACGAATCTGTGGCATGTCATGTTGTTAAGGCTGTAGCTTGGACGACTTAAGTCTTATATCCGAGGCACATACACACACATATAGGCACGGCAAGGCAAATAAAGAAATTCGCAGTAGATACGCAAGAAAACACAATCGCGCGTCTTCATACATTCTTACAGAAATTGCGAATATGCATTCACAAGAACACAAACGCAACCACTTGTTCAGGCAATTTCTACCTTTTGCGTGCAGATCTTTTCGCTTGAGCATCTTTTTCCATTTCGTTGATAACAACGAAACGGAATATGAGGATTAAAGTAAATCATTGTTAATACAAATGCAACTTTTTGTTTATTTAGCTTCGCCCGTCCAAACAACTGTTCAACTATTAACGAAATGACTTGAGCAAGGTGTTCTCTTCTCTTTTGAAAGAATAATTTTACTAACAAAAAGTGGAAACTCTCCTTTTTATAGATTATACATTATGTGGCCACACGTAGCTTTATTTAATTTTTTTTTATCCTCACTTTACAAAACTTCTGGTAAACACATAAGCACGTACTGACGCACGCACACAACATTAAAATGTCATGTGAAACCTGTGCTTGGCGCAGTAAGTTCTACTCTCGCCAGTTAAAGTCAACAAATCGCTCACATGTATATTTTTCGTGATGGATGTATGTATGCGTTTATATATTTATATACTTATGTATACATATGTGTAGATACGTGTGCGTCTCTGTGTGTGTGTACTGATGCACATTTTTGCTCTATTGGTTTATTGGTCCGTTTAGTCATTTGCTTCTTTATCTGTTTCGTTCGTTGATTAGTCGCAGTAATCAATGTTTGAATAATTGCCGTTCGCTATTGACAGCACACATTTTAAAGTTTTTATTATTGCCTTTGAAATGAGCTTGCCTCTGCATTTGTACTTTTGTATTTATGCTTGGCTAGAGTTAATGGCCATTTTTCAGTAATTAACTCGATTTTGAAAAGCCTGAGAATTTTCTAATTTTTAATGTATTACAAAAAGTATCCAAGCAATGTCGTTCGTTAGCATTTTAGTGAAGTTGAGTTATGTAGGCAAACAGGGAAACATAGAAAGGGGAAACCGAAAACAAAGAATAGGAATAAGACCTTCTGACGATCGAAAGCGAATTCGTAGCCAATTTGTTCCACTTTGATCTTGCGTAAGTCGTACATATGTACCTAAGCGCTTATATACGAGTGTAGTGTCTTAAGATTGCTTAATTCACACAACGTGTGTAGAATTAAATAAAATTCACCAAAAATTTATCTCAGAAATTAATAGATAAGTTCGATTCGGTCTGCAACGCACCTTCAAATGATGTTGAAAAAGTCCGGACTTTCATAAAAGAAACCAGCATACGGTGTTACTTTCCGCGTCTCGACAATACCGTCTAAACTATATTCTGATTTCCCAACTTCATATCAGCGGTAATATAACGGTTATTTTGAAAAGTTTAATATTATAAAAAGATTTTAATGAAAAAAGTCGTCATAAAAATTCCGACAGAAATTAAGATTATTATTTAATTATTAAGCCGATAGCCTTAGATGCTAGTGCTTTTAAGAGTTTAGTCTTAGAATTTATTTCTCTGGCGAAATTAATAATAATAATAATAATAATATTTAATTATTATTAATTGTTAATATATCGTTATGAATATGCACCTACTAACTATGATTAGTTATTTTTTTTATCAATTGTTAGAGGGAGTGTGATATTTTCAGCAATAGGTTTTTATTTTCAATAAAACATATTACATAAGAGAAACGAAATAAAACGAAAAACTCAGTGTTATTACACCGTAATAATAATAAAAATAAAGAAATCCATAAAATTTATAAAAAATCTTTTTCATAATTCGCTTCTTGGCCAAATCAATTCTAGAAAAGAGGGCAAAAATTAAATTTACTTTCCGAGTTGCTTTTAAAATAGTATAAAAAAACAAAAACAAATTTTCTATTTTTATAAGCAATCCAGAAATGATAACTAAAATATTAGGCCACTAAGCTCAAGAGTAACTAATTATAGTTGAACTTCTAAGAGAACCACAAAGCAGCTTACGATTATTGTTTTAGTTTGTTTTCATTATTACTAAACACAAACAAAGACGGCATCTATGAATTTTTGAGAACTGCAAAAAAATAATAACATAGCAATATTGGCGTTTGCTTTTAAAACTGTATGGGACTATTGGCGGAGGAGACCGTAATATATGGATTTGGGACCAGACTGAACATGTTGGCTGGCTGGGCTGTGCCGAACAGCATTATAGTCAATCTGCTTTACATTTTGCATTGGCTTTCAGCTTGCTATGGAAAATGGAGATGGCCACTACGCCTTTTTTTCTTTGTAGTCCACGATATCTAGCTTGCCTTTGATTGTGTGTGATGATGTTGTTCAGTCTTTTTTATTACTATTTTGTTTGTGTACAAAGTAAAAATCACGTATTCTGTGTTACACTATTTTCAAGTTTCAATCACAAACGTTTCTTCGTGCATTAAACTGCAAGCGACCAAGCAGGCAGGAATACTGGCTAAGTCGTTGAAAAAACAATTGCTGCAACAATTGAAATGAACTTAATAATACTTTTAACAACAACGGCGAGAACAATCTATGAATTATAGTAGTTTCGTCGAATAGTTGAGCGGACAGACGGATTGAAATTAAACAGCAAAAAATTTTGCAAATGAAAAATATATAAACGATATGCTCAACTAAAAAAAAAGAAGACGGAGAAGAAGTGATAGATGCTGATAATTATGAAAACGATAATAATGAAATTTTAAATGATAATACGGTTAATGGTGATTATGATTAAAATTCAATATTAGATCAACAAACTAATTTAAGCTGAACTCTGCTGTTTAATTTAAGGTGAAAAAACAGGCATGCCACTAAAAATCAAAGCAACCAACCAAACAGCTTTAACTGTCAGCCATTCAGACAAAAGCGCTTTTAAGCCAGTGTTTTATTTTATTTTTCTTCCATTGTGTGTTATTATTATTAGTCTTTGGGGAGGAAGTCAGAAGCCATAAGATTTCATTATAGTATATATTAAACAAAAACTTAAAAAAAAAAAGAATTGTGGCTCCACCTACAAAATATGTATCTCCGACTGTTAAGGTTAACTTAAAGAAAAAAAAAAAAAAACCAGAATAAAGACTATGACCACGACAACTATTTCTTCCGTTAAGATCGTAAAGTAGCAGAGAAGTTAAGCTAAATTTAAATTGTTCATTCAAATCAATACAAATGAAATGAAATATAATGCAAGACAACTATTACTGTTCCCTTACAATAATAACAACAATGAAATCGAATAATTTTTTTTTTATGTAGTATTTCGACTCCTAACAACAAAGACGTGCTGTTGTTGTAAGATCGATTTTACAACTTTGACTGTTTACTTCTACTTTTTGTCATAGATACAACTTCCAGCATTGACTCACTAACTGACTAGCTAGCTGACTGACTGACTAGTTACAGCGAGCATAAGAAACTCGCACATTGATGGCTTTAGTTGATGCCCCTCACAAATGTTTTTGCCACTGCAAAGCCCCTTTTAAAGTATAAAACACAAAACCTTGAATACCCTTAGGAATCAACAAGAGTAACGACAACGTCACCAGTATTTTACAAAGAGACAAGAAAAAGAAAAAAGAAGGAGAAATCACCAACAAGTGATCACCGTCTATAGTTTCAAATACAATGTTTGCATCTAAATAGATCACAACATCGTTGAACAACGTAGAAATAATTGTTACCTTGAGTTTAATAAACAAAATACGTAGCAGCACTGTTTGGAAATTTTCCCTAATTTCTCACTGTGTCTCGGAACTGTTACGCGCAGGCTATATTTCTCATCTTTCTTATTCTTAAGCACTAAAAGATATCGTTCTTTAGGATTGATTTTTTCCTTGGTTTACTTTTCAGAGCTTATCTAAACGTAATTTGCTGTCTGTCTGTTCGTTCGCATATAAATCTTTTCTAATTGTTATATTAATTCGGTGTTCCCTGATTAACATTGCGACAGTTTCGTCACACATCTTTGACGGCTTATAACAGCAGCGATTTTTTTTTAAGATTTTCGTACATGACGAGCAATTGTTATTTATTTCGCGCACTGACTAACTGGGTCTCTTGTATTTCCTTTACACTGGAATTTTTTTCGTTGTACAAATTTATTGATTATATTTAACGTAGGCTTTGACACAAACTCCTATAAATAAAAGCCGCAAAATGTAATGTAAAAGCAAGTAAAATTTGCCTTTTTTAAGATCTTGAAAGGAAAGTGATTAAAAGTACCACTGTTTCCTTATATTTGAAAGATCTTTAATAACAACTATTTGTGTGTTTCGCTGAAACAACAATATGAACTGTTAACTAAACTTGTTTATTAAAGCCGCAAGTTCAGGTTTCTTGTTTTTATTATTTTATGGTTCAACTTGGCCAATATTTAATCGTAAACTGTACTTTTAATTATTCTTAATTATTCTTCATATCAATTGAAGTGGTTTATCGTTATTACTTTCATGATATGAGAGTGAAAGCATTAAAAATGATTGTAATGTTATCGTGGTGTAAAAGCCGTCGTACATTAAAATGCCTAAAAACACGGATGAACTTGGAGCTATTCATGTCTACGTATCTACATTCATTAATATAAAAAATTCACGAAATTGTTTCAAAGGTTTTCAAGAGATGTTAACGTAATAGAAATGAGCAAAGAACAAAGTAAGATCGCCTTTGAAATTTGCAAAAACTTTATGAGGAAAACGCTTGCAAAACTCTAACGCCACGTAGTTTTGACAATCATTGCAAAAGACTTACCTAGAATTGGTAAGTCGTACGTTTCCGAACCGCATCACGAGAACCTAAAATAAGTCATTAGTTTTCCCACAAGCCTACACTGTACATAGTTAAAGTAAATACGAGTTTGGCAATTAATATGATTATTACGTCTACGAATAGACCGCAATGTCAAAGTAACTTTGATTAGGTTTTCAAATTCTTAAGTATCTTGCGTTTGCTTACTTAATTCTACGGAAATCTATGTATATTAACGAAGCATGCGAAACTTTGCAAGAAATTTAATTTATATAATTTTTTTTAAGTAAGATTTACTAAGACTCGTTTAGTATAATTTGCATACAGTTATATATATAATGGAAAGTTTTATATTTTCTTTTTTTATTTTCTTGAAGCTACAACAATTAATAAAGTTGGCCCCTTTTTTATTGCCTTTATACTCTAAGTTGATGGCTTTAACACCTTTTGCTTCTCTCGTTGACTTCCTCATATCTTTGTCACACACTCACAGCACAATCGAGCCATTACAAGAGTAATTATAGTAGTAATTAGTGATTATAATAAAGCAATCAAGAGGGGAAAATATTCACACACAGATTTATTTTGTTTTGTATTTTTGTTTTTGTACTTACTCGCATTCACCCGGTTGTTGACATGTACCATGGACGGGATCACAGCCCGGTTTGCAAATGGCTTTCTCGCAATTATCGCCAGTCCAGCCGTTGAGGCAGATTTTCTCACCTTGTGGTCCGCAAGTGTAATGACCGAACTGATCGTTGCGCGGACGACAAAACGTTGTACACGTTGTATTATAATAGGTAGCTGCGCACTGAACTCTAACCCGATATGTTATCCGAGCATTGCGTCCGATGTGATCCAATGTCTTCCATTCGGGTGATGGTAGAATAACGCCAGAAAATGATGCTTCTTCAATTAACCTTTCAGAGTCTGATGTTCAGTTGAATTGGGTGGGTTGTACGATGTTCGTTTTTTATTTTCATTCGTATTTTAGATTAAATGTTGTTTTCGTTGTTGTGTTCGATGCGGTTGTTGTTTGTTTTGGTTATTTAAAAATTATACAAGATGGGTGGCGGCGGTCGTATTGTTGTTATTTAGTTAGAAAAAAAGTTTTTGTTGTTTTTTTACCATTAGTTTGACGTTTCATTTGTGAAGTTTAACCACGACAACCGGTAAACACAGTTTTTATGTTGTGTAAATGTTTTTACATTGCAATTTTTTGTTGTTGTTGGCGGAGTTGTAGATTTAGTTTTGTTTAAGGCAACGTTCATGCAAGCAGTTGTGTTAGAGTAATTGCAAAAAAATCAACGTTGGCGTCCAAATAGCAAACAAGACAAGTTCAGGTACAAACCACATTCGCATCAACCAATTGGTCCCATCCACAGCAACGAAAAGAGTTTACGTAAAGGAGAGAAAATTACAATTGTAAAGGAAAAAAGCATTAAAATTTTCCAATAGTTTAGTTAAATTTTTTTTCTGGTAAATTAAAAGTTAAATTTTATTGTTATTAAGACTCTTAAGTCGCAAGCGAGGAGAAGGAGGGCAGTTTCCCGAAAAACGTAGAGCGAAGCGAAAAAAGCCACACTTGTGAATTTTGCCTAATTAAATATTTCACCCCTTTTTCCACCAATCATCTAGAGACTTTAACACATTTTCGACTTTTAATTGGTCACACATTTGTCTTGGTTTTATTTTGCTAGCTGCCTACTAGTCGCCTTGATCTGTAAAATTATGTAAAGGAAAAGCATATAATTACCTGGATACGATGTGTTGTACATATCCAACGCCTGTAGAATTAATGTAAACGATTTCTGTAATTGAATTAAAAGAAATGCAGTTAAAAACAGAAAGCAGAGGCAATGTTATGTAAAATATATATATATATATATAATATGTGGAGCTACTCAGATCTTTTAGCATCTAAAAGTATGTAAAAGGTGTTGTACACTTTTCTTACAGGTTAAATGAAGGTTAAATAAGGTTAAATTATTTTGTCAATTTGTTTTCGAGGCGACTGCAGTTTTTCTTTTTAATTTAAAACATAACAGTAGCTTGTATTCTTTACTCTTAATGGACACATTTACTCGGAAATTAGCGAACAGCTAAAGGAATAGCCAAACGTACGTTATTCATTCTGTTAAATAAAACTTTTGATTATATTTGAAAAACAAAACAAAGCGAAAAGGTTAAAACGGAAGCTAAGTTGGTGACAGCACTAATGTGTTGTTTAAAACAACGATTTCTTTTCGTATTTGCGTTGCAATGCATTGAATGTTTGCAAATATTGTTGTGTCAGTGCTAGAGTGAATAAAGCAAATTAATTTAAGTACAAAAACGTGAAAAGATCAGATAATTGAAAAGAATTGCGCGACTTAAGAAAAACTATTAAGATTTAAACGATGTCAGAGCTGTGGTTTTAATTTCTAAGGTTTGAAGTGAAATTGGAGAATCAAAGTCGTTTTTTAGGAAATTCTTTGGCGGAACGTTGTGTTGCGCATGCATGAAACAAATAGATAGAAGACAAAAACTGTAACGTTGTAACGTTGTAACGTTATGGCGTTGTAAAATATGTGATAGATATGCTGCAGCTAATTAGCAAATATTTTCGTATATGCGTCCCAGTATTCGGGATAGTCATTTAGAAAACACTTTTAACCTATTCATTGCCAATCAAATTTGAAGACTCTTGCTCTGGGTGCCAAGATTTTAACGAAAAAATAAAAAAATGTTGAGTCTTTATTACTAAGAATTATTTTACATTTCATTCAATACAACTAAGTAACAGTTCATACAGAAACTACTATGTTAGAATGTTCTACAAGATATGTAATAATATTAAATATGTTTTTATGATTACATAACCTTTTCATTTATCTTTTAAAATAATTGCTAACTTAAATAACAGCAAACACATTCCTTGACCAATTGTAACCACTTGTAGTACAAAACAACGAAGTATCTCATAGCTGGGTGTAAATCGGTTAATCTTAGAAATAAAGTCGTGCATTCCAGTTGTCTTAGACGCAATGGGACATATGTCCCTACCCAATGAGAACGTTTTACTTGAAACCTCGCGAATACGATAGGGTAAACTCTTATTCACTTTCATCCCATCTTTAAAGAGAGCAAGCAGCTGTTAAAAACTTTACTAACTTCTTCGTCTGCTAACTAACAAATACCACTATGGTCAAGGAAAAGTAAGGCTACGTTTTCTTCGAATTTCATCGTGTGCAGCACTATATACTGTTACCAGGGAACACATTTTGCGCGTTGCGCCAGAATTATGAACGAAGTACTCTTAATTTTTGATTTACCATAATACACTTTCTAATAGCGCATTGGAATCTTTGGGCGCTTTGACATAAGATATTCAATTCAGATATTTTCGCAAGGCCGCGCTTACCTAATTTTGCACTGCCTGTCTTCCGACTCTTTTTTCTCGAAATTCAAAAAACTCTTCCCATAAAATATGAACTTTTTAGATGTAAGCAAATATACGTAACTGTTTAAGGACTGAAGGCAAGGGCATTAAAACTGACATTGATGTCAATGAACTTTCTGTCAAGCTGAGAAAAACAAGCTACGCTTTGAGAGGAACCCGCATGAATTAAATGGAAATTTCCTTCTTTTCCTTATCTCTTTTAATAACATTGACCGCTCTCATATTGTTTAAAATATAAAGTCTAAATTTACCAAAGCAATGCAAATTACTAAAGCCCTTAGCGAGAAGACTAACACTGCAGATCAGCAAATAATAAATCACTGTTCATGATCCTCTTTATAATACTCACAAGTAGATTTTAGAATCAATACGATCATGTGCATCTGCATATCCAGTAATGAAAATGCTATTACTCGAAATTTGAGCTTTTCATCCTTTTACCTAACAATGCACATAATTAATTCAGCATTTTAGAATCTCGCGTTTGCCATAGATTATTTTATCCTGTACGATCATTTGAAATTTAATTTAAATGTCGGGTTATTGCATTTTAACGCTTTATCAATTTATGTGCAGATGATTAGAAAGATGTAAAATCATCTTGAATAAGAAAAAAATACTTTGCAATTAAAAATTTATATACTTGTGTTCTACGTTTTTAGTTTTGCTAATCTAATCTAAATATCCGTAACCACAGGCTCAAGCAACACGATGATGATTCCCAGTTGGTTTCTTAAATGCTCAGTTTGTTTTTTTCGCAAAGCATATGTTAAAAGCGAAGTATACAGAAAACCGTTGTTGTTTTGATAGATGTTACCAGATGCGGCCTTTATTAACAAGAGAAATGTTAGATTTATGGCAATTCATGGTGTGGAAACATGCTCGAAAACACTGTGTACCACAAGCATCACATCAATACAGAGATAGATGATGTTGATGGCGGTTTAAGTTTAAAAAGAAAAAAAAATTAAAAACTAATGGAAGCATAGAGAATATATATCACAGCATACAACAACAAGATGAGCAAAAACTAAAATAAAACCTGAATACCTTTAGTATGAATTACATGAAGTGTATGACGTTCAAATGAAAAGGGGCAAGATTACATTATGACTTGAGAGAGATAACGATTTAAAGCTTTAGACGCTGTACAATTTATGGGTACGTGTGTGCATGTCGTACATTTTTATGCAGTTGAGCCTTTAAAGCAATTAAATTTGAACGACGTTGCCCAGCTGGAAGCCAGGAAACCTCTCATTTAAGATATATATATTTTTTTTTGTTTTTCTAGCCCAAGCGGTTGAGTATTGGAAATGAAATGAAAGTCCATTTCTCTGAATGTATTTGTGCAATGCCAAGCGCCAACTGTGGCTATTCATTCGTGTTCTGCTTTCTCAAAGCATCGCACATATCTACGACTGTTTTTGCTTGTCTCTAGTTCGATATGCGTCTCAAAACATCGGCAGCAACTTAGCATACTGACAAGACGACCACTTGTATCATCGTCGTGATCATGTGTGGCATGCACAGCCAACCACAACACCGAAATTCCAGTTAGTAATATATATTATATATATATATATATATATATATATATATATATATATATATGCTAATTTGCTCTACCTCGGTTTGCTACCTTCGTCTAACTTAAGCAATGCTTTTTATTTAAATAAATTATTTGAACTTTTTTCCTCGGTTGCTTTTCCTTCTAACCTAGACCTAGAGGCAGTGAAAAATGATTATAAGGAATTTCATTAGGAGCAAGTGTTGACAAGACAAAAAAGCTACTCTGGTCGATGAAGCAATTAAAATATTAAAAAGTGTCCAGCATAAATGCGGTGAAGGCAGAGAAGAGAGATTATCCAAACATCCATCTCTCATGCATCTTCTTCCGTACACAGTTTACTAAGTGCTTTTCAATTAATACCACACACATTCGTACCTGCACATAAGCGTGCAAATGTATGTCATTATGCGGCCCGCAATGCTTACAGTGCTTACAGTGCATGGCAATTAAATTAGTTACAAATAAGATCATGTCATGTTACACATTATTCTATTCGCATATATTTAAATAAAAAAAAAGAAGACGAGCCGCGAATAAGTTTCTGCAAACGTGATAAATCAAGCACTTGTCTATCTAATTGCTCGTTTGTCTAAAACATAACTTAAGTGTGCCTTTACTTTCCTTTTTCTACTTAAGCTTTTGTATTTATTTTTAGGTTGGGGTCATTTATGTAAACGTTTACTTATATTTTTTCAATTTTTTTTTAGTTTTGTAGATTAGTCTCCTCGACCAATTAGCGTTTGCATATTTAGTAAAGTACATGATTTCCGTATTTTCAGACAACAAGCTTTTTTTTAAAACAGAATTATTGTTGTTTTATTATATTACAATCGTTACACTTCCTTTTGGTGTAGCTCTTTAAACATAATATTATTGACATCATTTTATGATTTAATATTGATGTGACCTAAAATTCATTTAGGCAATTATTTATGCATTGCAATAATTCGGTTTTAGCAACAAAGCTGAGATCTTAAAACATATCCGCAAGAGGTGCAAAAGATGTTGTTTCCCCAAATTTATAGATTATGAAAACGTAGCCCTTTTCTTTTTCTTTAGTCCTTTTAGTTAGGGAGAACGGTTATAGGTATAAAAAGATGCGGTCATGGCCGAATATACTTCTCATACTTGCTTAGAATAAAAGTGGAAATATATAGTGTGCATCCCTCGTTGTTTATTAGTGACGAGCAAAAAACGGGGAAAACAAATATGTTCTCTGTTTTTGTTGCGTAGGCATGTAGACACTTTAGGTGTGTTCTTTTACCGGTTTAAAGCATTTTCGAATCCTTTTGCAAATGTGTAGGCGATATGTTCATTCTTGCGAACGGGAGAATGTTTAACACAGATACTACGCAGTCGGGCAAACGGACAGATGGACAGTGGCACAAAAATGCATGGTTGGGTGCATTCCGTATTTGAAAAAGTACGTTATAAAGATATTGAAAACAAAATTATATTTTTTATTAGGTAGGCGTGAGATAGTTCTCCAATTCTTGTACAGGTATTGCAATATCGCTCGTAGAAAATACGTTCAAATTTTCGTAAATTTTTCTGACGTAGTAATAATGAGCGAAAAACCAACTTTTTATATCTTTTGCAAAACAAACGTTTCCAAGTCAGTTTACGTAATACATTAGGCGCAACTTTTGAGCAGTTTTCTTAATTTTCAATGTGCTGTAAGAACTTTCAAATTTTCTACCAAGTTTGACATTCCACAGCCGGACATGTTGAGATCGATTCAGAATTTGTTGTTGATCAAGGATATATATGCTTTATAGGATCTTTCGTGATGTTGCAAGTGTTTTGAGAAGTTGAATGAATAAAGAAAAAATCAAAATCATTTTATTGTTTTGGCTCACGTCGATAATACGTGGAATTGAATTTGAGTTTAAAGACATGTACTTTAGCTAAATTTAACTCAATGATAACAAAAAAAAATGTACACACTATATGCAAATAGTAGAAGACACAGAAGAAAAAGAGGAAAATCAAAGGGAAAAATTTTAAAATATGGGAGAAAAATTGTCGGTCGTATACTTAAAATTATTCAGATATAAACAATTGATGAACTCAATAACCAATAAGTGGGCAATGATAAACATTTTATGAATGAAATAATTGAAAGATTTTGAAATGTACTTTTATTTAATTTTGAAAACTCATTGCACGTCAAAAGTAGGTAAAAAAGCAAAATTCCCGTTCACAATTTTTTCACAAGCGCGCGTCGCTGAATTGTTTCATTGACAAAATCTACTGTTATATGCTTTTTCTAAAAGGCAACTGATTTCCTATGCTGCTACAGGGAAATATATCTTGATGTATATCCTTTTATTTTTATAGCAGCATCACGGTGTCTTTCACCAGCGAACCACTTACATTAAACCAAAAAGCAATAGTATAGTAGTACGACAAAAAATAATATAAAAAAAGTCAAATATACATACATATATATTAAATACTGGCATATTTAAAACATTATTAATATTCATGATCAAGCGAAATAAGCGAGTTTGTCCCGATCGTGTTGGTAAGATATGCAATTATGCAAGCATTTATTCTCTCCGGTAAAATAAAAGAGAAGAACTCAACGAACAAACTTATAAATACATTTCTACCTTTGACTGTCTACCTTTGAATATCACCATAATCATTTAACTGGTAAATATAACCGCCAATGTATGTACATTTATATAGAAAAACGATCAAGATATGGTCAAGTGGTGTATTCTGATGTTTAACAAAAGTATAAACTTGAAAGCGGCGCATAGCGACGAAAGCAAACAAACATACATTGCATTGATTTCGTTTTTTCGATATTTTAGATGATGTTTTACAACTCATTGCAACATGTACAGAATATTTAATGGTTAATGAAGAAAACCAGAAATTAATTTATGATTGCTTCTCTTTCTCTTAAAATTTTTAATGACCACACGGCGATTATGAAAAGGGAATATATGACAGCCGCATTTTGTCAATGTATGAATGAATTATCGCTTTAATGAAAATAAATTAATTTATGAGTTGAACATCTGTATCTAAAGGAGTTCTTTCTACTTTTTGAATTTTTATTGTAAAGTTACATATGAGCAACTCGTTATTTATAATACCTGCACAATACAATACCTGTGCGATACAATTGCACTTTGATGTCTATTTCAGCAAACACAAAGTGATGAAGTCCCTAAAGTTTACTCTGTCTAGTAACTAAGATACTTTTGCAGATTTTCTAAAGACAACATAACTATAGCTGTGTCTTATTGGACAACAGTGTGATTTTTCGATGCCACAGAATTACCTCTAAGTTTAAAAGCGTATGTGTAATCACTCTGAAGTGAAAGACAGTCCTGAATTGAGTGGTGACAATGCAAATAACTATGATGGTAGTGAGAAGATCACTGAATCGATCAAATGTGAAAACAGTGCCATAGTCATGATCTATATTCGAGAGGATACATTATAAGTTGCCAAAAACGCGGTCCTACCAACAACAACAAGAGGCCTGTTTTAAAAGCCAACCGGTCACAATACGCAAAGCAATAAGATAACGCGAAACAAAACCCTTTACTAGCACTGAAATCTGTGGTCACCAGATCGTGCTTCTGATTAATACTTCAGTTTACGGTTATGGTCTCAGCTGACGAGTAGGTATTTTCACAAGAAATTCATATGCTGTCAGAGGTAATAGTAATATTAATAATAATTAACAACACATAGTATCCTACATCTATTCTCATGTCGTGAGCAAATAAATTCTAAGATATTCTGTTAAATGTATTTACACTCTTTCTTTCCCACTCGTTCTAAAGAAACATCATAGATACCCTTCAAAATGAACTTGTGCACACTGCCATCCAGGCCCTAATCAGACAAAGCTAGCGCCTAATTGACTCCTGGGCACTGCTCAGCCGAAGTAAGAATTTAGGCATTCTGATCGCCGTGGTCGCATACTTCGAACTTTTTGGATTCATCCTATGTTGCCATTCAACATTTCTCTGCAGTACTCTCAATTATGCAATACTTTCTCTGGCCAACTGAATAACTCGCAAATTTGCAAATAAATCTTTGGCCTCCATAACCGCTTAGTAGAGAAATCTGGGAGCTACTCCTGAAGCCCCAGTTGAGTACGCCATGGTGCGTTCTCTTCGCCGAGAATAGGGGGTAACAACTAAAATATCTACACCGTGTGCGTATTGTTGTTCGTCAAGCAGTTTTCGGCGACAAATAATCTCTTTTTCCATTTGAACATGCCTCTCATATTTTATCATTTTTTTTAGTTTTTTTTTTCTAAGTCCTCTGTCCAAAAAAGGCTACAAATTGTTATTGGCTTTTCTTTTTACTTGGACGTGGTGAAACACTGATAGCTTCACAATAGAACGTTAAGTGGTAAAACCAATCTTCCTATAATTAAACACTATAAAGACTGAAATAAGTTTAAATAAGCACGGTGCAGTTTGTTTAAATACTTTCGACTAATTACAATAAAGAAAAAATCGGAAAAATCTGTTTTATTTTTTAAACAAAACTCTACTCCTATGAAATTTCTAAATAGGACTTTTTAATCAATTTTACAAAATTTTTACAAGACCTTTTCATGTTCGGTAAGAATTTATGAAGCAAATCTAAAGCAAAAGATATTTGTTAGTTGAAGATTTATCATCCCCTGCAGATAGATCTTAATATGTAAATTAAGAACAGGAATATGAAACTATAATAATTTTCAACCAATTGTATGAACATTGCAGGGCATGTACAGATATGTCACCAAATTTAAACATCATCTATAAATTAAGTGGAAACCATAATCATAAATTTCCCACTAAAATAAAATTTCAAAACAAATAAAAAAAAAAAGAATGTTTGTTAAACAATAGAAAAATGTATATGCAAATGAGACCTTCTTTCACTAATTTAACCCAATAAATTAAATTAATATCTTTTCTCTTTCGCTCAAGGAGCGAATGTATTATGTAGAAGCAAACAATAATTAAAATTAAAAACTTGCATATATCGTTTAACTGACTAAGCGCACGCACACACACATACAGATATGCGTGTTTACATGTTACGAAATTATAAATCACAATTAAAATTAAAAACAAGAAAAGCAAAAAGTTAACGCAAAGTTAACTTAAAACATTAATTTGCATAAGCAATGTATTTAAAATACCTTTTTTTGTAAATTGTTATTTATCTAATAAATATCGTTATAAATTTTATATAGATTTCATTAATAAGTGCTGCCTGAACTTAGCTTGAAGCGAGGGGGATAAACGTTTCGAAACGAATCTTGGGTACCCACCAACATCAACAATATCTTCTTTAATAAGAATCGTATCAATCGTGCGATCGATATGTCTTCATCGTGATTATTTTCGCAAATTTAATATTGGAATCAAATCTAATGTGCAGTCTCTTGATAAAACTATATTGAAAATGAAATTTTCGTTGAGACGGCACTTTTTTATTACTTAGGTCATGTTGATCTATGAAATACAACCGATTAAAAGAGCAATTTTCAATATTTTTGCTGCTCAGCAAGTAATTCAGATGCCAAATCTCATGCGTAACAAGAAGATACATACAATTACTTAATAATGTATTTATTGCGTACTTTTTGTGGTACAAACAGAACGACAAAATAACTAAGTCCAATTTTTCTATAGTGAATACAACAAAGATTGATTAGTAAATTAATTATGTTAATGGAGACAGTGTTAAGTTAGATGGTGCTATTTCGGGCAGCATCTTCCACACACACACACATATATAGCAATTTGCCAACCATTAAACATCATCACCCAATAATGTCTTCCTTTATCTCCATAGATAATTATTTTATTTGGAAAACAAGAAAATAAATAATTCACACCTAATTTTGTATACAAGTTTGAAACTCGACAAAGAGTCTGTGTTCGGTTGTGGCGAGCGTTTTCGTTTTCGCTTTTTAAACAAAAGAATAAAATTGGATACGATTGGTATACAAAACGATCAAATATCGTCGTTATATTTATTATAATCTTTATCAAGGCAGCTTTGAGTTAATCTCTTTATGTGTGGTTGTGCGTGACGCGATCGCTACTACCTAGGTGCGTTATTCATCTCATGGGAATATTGAAATGCTTTCAATATTAATAAACTCACTCTTAGAAGAACATATACGCAGCCGCACACATGTTTTTAAAATGCGTATAAACGCTTACAGAGTAAAAATCCTATAAATCGATTAATAAGTGCACAAAAATAAAATCAACTTTTGTCTGTGTTGATAAATGGAAGGCGGCTTAGGCATTAGGAAGTATTTTCACCGAAGGCCACAAAGTTATGCAATATGAAATATCATTTCTGACTTATTTGATGTTTATACTAAAAATTGTATTGATTCAATCACCAGGTGCGTTGTCCATTGTAGGTTCAAAATATGTTCAATTTTGCTGAAAACGTTAATTTGTCTTCAATTTTTAATTTTATGTTTCCTTCAAACAAAGAAATTTTGGAAAAATTTTTGGTTGAATGTGAAAAATTTTCCACAAAAAAATTTTAGAAGATATATTAATTAAGTTTTCGACTAAATCTTGCTGGAGCTAGAGTAAACTGCTAATTACACTAAGTAAATTTCATATTTCCCAAAGAAGCTCGATTCAAATGTCGTCTCGTACAACACATCGCCGGGCGGGAATTATATTAATATGTATGATAGGAGGATAGGATTGCGTTAAACGAAATTAAAGTTTCACTATTATTATTATTATACCCATCACTGAAGGATGGCGGCAGACTAGTTTTGTTCCTTTTCATAATGCATGTAACACCTAAAAGGGAATTTCAGAGCTCCTATAAAGCGTATATATTCTTGATCAGCGTGCAATTCTAAATCGATGAAACCTATATCTGTCTATTCGTGTGTCTGTTTGGTGTGTTGCCGGCTATCTGGTGGTCGCAAGAATAAAGATGTCGATTTCAAATTTGATGGAAACATTGGAAGTGGCCAAATTGCTCAGAGCAGAGGCCCGCAGTGGAGCGAAAACTGAACGCAACTCTGTTTTTCTTAACAAAAATTTTGGGGGTTTTTGCTCGATACTTAGAAACTATAAAAGTTAAAGGGCTGAAATCTTCCACATTTATTTTACGAAACACTCTATCTAATCTTTACTTTTTTGAGGTTTTATGCTTATTTATTATAAGACAAACAAGACAGAGTGTTTCAAACCATAATGTACATTGCTTAATTGAAGATACATTGTCTGTCTAAAAATGGATCAATTCTAAAATGAATATAGTAGACATCGCGATCTGGTAGATTAATTTTTCCTTAATAGTACCAGCGATATGGATGCCAAATAAAAAAATTCGGAGAATAGAATACGAAAAGCATTGTTGTGGGTATGCGAAATTCAGTCCACGTGGAATGTAACTTTCTTACTTTCTTTTTTTTAAACTAATGAAATAAATATTTAGACTAAAATATGAAAAATTGAGCCGTAACAACGTAGGCTATTGGCTCTATTGTAAAAGAGAAAATTAGGTATTGAACCTATTGGTTTTAATAAAGTGACATACAAATTGAAGAGATATTACATTATACGGCTAATTTCAACACGACAATGGGATTAGTTGTTTCGAATGAGATTCTTCTAACAAAGGCAAAATGTAGGCAGTGCCAAAGAATGTGCTTTATGTTAAGAATTCTTTCACAACTGCGGATTAGAGAAGAAAGTTTCTGAAGGATCCATTTTTGCAGTGCATTTATTAGAAAGTGCATAAATTTAGAAAATGAACGTTTACTCAAAATTAAATTGAAAATATTTCACTGCAAGGTTAATTTTTTTTTATTACAAACCAAATGAAGACTTCAGCGCAGTCACATTACCTAAGAGTCCGACAGACAGAGAGACAGACAGTCGAACGTGTGTATAATTTCATGATTATACTCGGATTCATTTGTTGGTTAATTATGCCATACCACCTCAGTTAATGCGAATATGTACAAACAAGCACAACGATTCACACATACAAGCACACGCAGACATTAAAGTTGCCTTTAACATGACTTTTGCATTCTTACAAAGCGACATGGAATTAAAAGGCATGTAAATTGTTAATTGGAACAAAACGTGAAGTAGAAGAGCGTACCTTGCATTTTTTTCTGTTTATTGTTGCCATGGTAGTGATAGTTTTTGTCTTAAGTCTTTTGTTACATTACAGTGCAGATGTAGCGTTTTAATAGAAAGTGTTTGTTATATTGCTGTTACCGTTAAGCTGTGCAATCCCATGCACTTAATAAACCACCTGGAGAGCACTTTATGCAATAATGTGTCATTAATTATATAAGGTGCTTGCGTTAATTTTAGTCAGCAATTTCTATTAATAAAATAGATAAAATGATGGGAAATACCAGTGTCCACAACGGGTTAATTCGATGATTTTAGTCTTTTTCTAGAGATTGTATATATAGATTGCACATATTATTGATTTATTCAGGATACGACGACGCCAATCTTACAGCGCTCAAAATTGCATTTTGGGCCTTCATTACTTTCTTTGTTTAATTTGAAGAAATCTGTTGGCGAAGCCCATCACACATGTTCAGCAGTATATGGTGACGTTGCTCCATCACTTCCCAATTACCGATTTTGTAAAAGTGATGATTTTTACACACTATGACAAAAACTTCGAGGAGCCTGAACCACAAGTCTTATGAGACGAAAACCCAGCCCAAACCCTCAAAGAACATTCGGACGGCTTACTTGTTAAAAGCTATTTCGAATCGTTTCAACACCGTGGTTTCATTGCTGGCAAAGCAAAAAAAGAAGAGTTGTCTGTGACGTAAAGTGACTGGCGGTGAAAGTGGATCTACTACGACGATCTTGCGATCTGGGTTTGCGAAGAAGAGCCAGCTTGAGTCGAAAGTTCTGCGACACCTATCGTACTCATCAGACAATCCGCTTTCTAAATACCACTCGTTCCCATCGATGCAGCATGGTTTGGCTGGCAGGCGGCTCCGCAAAGTTGAAAAAGTGCAAAAATGGATCGCCATCAAACCAATAACGTTCTTTCGACGCGATGAGAAAAAGTTGTAGTAAATTAAGGAAAATATATTGATTAGTGTATATTATACCAATTTTTGTCTATAAAGGCTTTTTTCAAGTGAAAACGACTAAAATTAATGCAAGCACCTAACAGTAAGCATTAATATTTAAATGACAATCTTTAGTTATTATTGCAATTATGAATTTATGCCCGTTCAGTCATTTATAGTTTCTGGCAATAAATTGTGTTAACATAAACGATTTTATTACATTTAAAGCACTTGTTGCCGAGTAATTTATGCAAATTTTTTGACGCACCTCGTTACACTTTTCACTATATGCAAATCACAGAGCATGCTAAGACAACAACCATCAAGACGCCTCAGGAGACTTCATTGAAAAAGTTGAAAAATAAACGCAAAACGAAAAATTAAAAATTGAAAGGCTATTGATAGAGTTTACAAATAACTCTTTTACCACGAATTTTTACTGCTGTTGTCGTTGTCTTTATTACTGTTGCTGTTGCCGTTTATATAAAATGTTCAAACGTGCTGTTCTTTTAGCAGAGAATGAATGTAAAGTTTCGAGTTACAGGTTGCTCACGAACTTGAAGACTCCTGGCTATACATGCGATGGTTTCTCTAACTTTTTTCTGACTTTTTTCATTTTTAATAGATTGGCAGAAGCTTCTTCTAGCCTTAACGAAAAGCCGAAGGAGTAAAGGTAGAAAATGTAAAAAAAACGAAACTCAAATGAAATCATTATTATTTATTGCTTAAGATATTTTTTAATGTTTCATTGAAATCACACTGCATGCGAAATATACGGACGAACATACATCTAAACAAACGAAGGCATTTACTGTTTTCGTACGTTTATTTGTAACTTAAAATATATAAACTCCGATTATTCTACAATACTTTTCAATAATCGTGACTTACATCATGAAGAGAAAAACACAAACGGACGGATAGCAAAGCCGAACTATACTGAAGTTAAACAAAAATATAAAAAAATCGTTTACCTTTTTAAGTGAAGCAAAAATAAAAAATAACAAGGAATAGTAAGAAACATTGCAAACCTTTACGGTTGGGTGGAGTATATAAAGAAGTATTTACATGGACATATACAAAGAAGTCACGGACATTAAGAAAAAGAGAAGTAAAGAAGTATTGATGAGGCTTTAAATCTTTTGCAGAAAAAAAAAACAAAAGTCATAATCCCAAGACCCGCTCTGGTAACGCCACAAAACAGATATTGGCAGCCAAGAAATCTAAAATAAAACTACGTACAAATATATACATACACCAGCTAAGCACAATGCATTCAGGCTGTAGGTTTGTGGCACATTATACATGATTCAAGGTGGTGATGAAAGACTTATTGATGGATGTTCAAGTTGATTGGCCAGACAGGTATTAAATTATTTGTAAAAGTACAAAATTCGTATGAAATACCATAAAATGCACACACACGCGGGCAGTTATGTAAGATACGTTGTTTTTTATGATATTATTATACATTAAGCGGAATTATGCAAAGAAATTTGCATAAATGCATCATGCGTAAGTTTATAAAAAAAAAGTTTCCAGAAAAAAATAATGCAAAAAACAACACTTTTGTTGCAAAGCAACCCTTTCGCACAGACCGATGACTGTATACAAATTTTGTTATTCCTTCTTTCTATTACTTCACATTTTCGCTTTCGGATTATGTGAAAACTATATGCATGTATTAACGAGTGAATGATTGGAGATTTATATAAGCGCATATTTATCTCATCATTTTACGATCGCCTTGGTCAATTCACCCCGTTATAATTTTGTTTTTTCCACATCAATACTATACTAATTATTGATAAATTTTGATAAATTGATAACCAATTGATCGATTAGCAATCGGGAGGTAAATAATGGTGGCAAATGAGAAACTGTAGATTTAAATAATCAACATGAGTACAACAAATACATCAATACATCAGACGCACTTAAAAAAACCTTAGATCTTCAACACGACGAAATTAAAATGCAACAAAAAATTTAATTGAATTTAATGCTTTAAAGAGCCACCAAAACAGTCAAACATGTTTACTGAGTGCTTGACTAACCGCACACATGCGCACGGCATAGCCTAACCTCAACACCTAATATTAAATTCTCCAATTAAGGCAAAATAAACCCATCTAAAGTGTCAAGGATAACTCACCAAACATAATTAAATCGAAAGATTATACACTAAGTATGAATGGATGGAATTTTTAGATGAAGAGGAAACCAAAAATTTAAATCAAAGCAAACAAAAAAACATAAACATGCAGCAAACAAAACAGTTCACAAACGTTCACAATAACATCAAAACAACATTAAAAATTTAATAGGGATTTATGCACATTTATGGATATATGCCTGTATGGTTTGAAGTCTTTTTTAGCGAACTTTTTATGGATATAAACCTGGTTTCGAAATTTTTTAAAAAGAAAAGAAAAAGAAAACAGCAGAAATTACAGGTTTTAAGACAAATTACATGATTTAACATAAAACGAAATTTTTTCGCAGAATTATGAAACTAAAGTTCAAAGAACAGTAACAACAGCAGTTACGTTGAAAAGACTGACATTGAACAGCGCATACCTGTATAAGCAAAGTTTGCTCGACTATAGTTTGACCTGCAAGAATGATATTGAAAGAGGGACTTTCATTCAAAATAAAGTACAAGAAACCTGAGAGTGTTCTTGTTCAAGCTCCGGTAAATAATCCCTTAAATTTAAGGTAGACATTCTTAAGCTTAGTACAGCATCAGATGAAATTATAAATCCGATCAACGGAAATTTACTAAAAATTACAGCGCGCCTTCTTTGGCTGAATGAAGAGAGTGTTTATACTCGTTTGGAGGAAACTTTCCAAAAGAGTAGAACTTAATAGCCAAACTTAAAGTTCCGCAAGAAGCTAAACAACAACAACTTCGAGCGAAGTGTTGTCAGTATCAGCCTAACCCCTTAAAGTTGCGGTAATTAAAAATGAAGAAGTGTTTTAAGCGTCGGTTATTTACAAATTGCTTGTATGAGAAAATTATAAAAATTATGCAAGCTGAGGACGCTTAAAACACTTCTAATCTAATTGCATGAGCTTAGGAAGGGTTAGAACAATAACGGAATCTCTTAAATTTAGCCGAAGCTACGTAACCCAAGATTGGGCCTATGGTGAGCTTATCTTAAGGGACTGATAAAAGCTAAATAAGGACTGAGATGGAAGGGGCTCCGGCAAATTTCATATCGTTTACTCTTTCCAAAATACCCTTTTACTAACGCTTCTTCAGCAAAAAGCTTGTTCTATACAGCTACGGTCTAATGTAATGATATTAATTCTTTAGTGCTACATAATGCGAGCGCGTTTACGTGTTTGCATAATGAAACGCACACGTATCATAAAAACAGTTTTCGCTTCTCCCTATCGTAAGAGAAAATCATTGCACCTTTATTTCAATATCGAATTTAACCAATTTCCAAAATTGTTGATCTCATATAAATTTTTCTTTGTTTTCAGTGTTACAATAATATTCTACGGCTCCTAAGAATAAAATATCCACTTTAATGCATCGTTTTTCATTATAAATGAAATTGGAAAGAAGCTATTTAGATTTGACTTTGTTCGCAGCAGTTACTATAGTTGTTGTAGATTAACGTAAACTTAAAAGAGCTCAACATGATTGCTTAAAAACAAAACGTTATCTTTAGTACTGATCTTGATTAAAAATACCAGGCAAGCCACCGAAGATTGTGAGTTCGCAACGATGATGCACATGCTTTTACAAATACATGTCGTTTCACTTGCTTCTCAGACAGGAGAAAAGACCAACTGCCCAATAACAATAATCAATACTATCAACAAAAACAACAACAACAACAACAGTTTTTGGGTTGTCATAAAAACATGACCCATTACCAACAACAACAATATGGCATAACACAACGAAAAACTACAAAAAATTACAAAGTCATTTAGTTAAATTCTACTGTAGCTGCCGTTGGTGGCGTAAATTCAGTGATGTTCAGTTTGTTTTTGTGTGCTTGCGTATATAAAATACTCTTTTTTGCCTCACTCGACTTTGGTTAATGACCACAATAAAAACGCATTTGAAGAGAGTTCATGAAAAGCGCAAGCACACATCAACATATAAAACAAATAAACAAACAATCAAGAAGGCATGTTACGAACAACGAATCACTACAAAAAACAAACGCTTGAAAACACATTATAGCAACAGCAGCAATAACAGCAAAAAGTTTATGTAGGCAAAGTAAAGTATTTAAGTATTCCATCAGAAGAAATTAAGTAAAATAGTCTCGTACGTTTATGTATATAAACTAACACAATAAAAGCAAACTACACAACAAAAAAAACGTTGTTTGAAAAGAAGAAAGGAGAGGAAAAAGAACAAGAAAAATTACTATGTATGTGTATATAAGTATATCGCGTGCATGCGTGTCATTTGTCTACATGTGTTAGTGTGTGCAAATATAGAAGATGGACTTGAGTCAAGTGAAATAACATTTCATTTCATTCATTTAACAGGTTTCATTTATGAGCTCAGCTAAACAAAAAAACTAAAACTAACAAGGCTCAAAACCACACACACGAAGAAATAAGTGTAAAACACATACGCTACCAAAAAATTTTTCTTTCTTACACTCTCCAGCGTAGACACTTGGTCAGTTTATATGGCCTAATGAGTAAGCGCGTATATACATTCGCTCTATATACCATGTGCATATTACTGAATGCTTGTTTTTTTCTCTTGCTATTCTTTCCATACACATTAATATGAACTCATGATGCCAGGCAAGGCAATGTTCCCACGAAACAGGTTACGATTTCTTAAGGCTTGACGGCTACATTATTACAATTTTACTACAGTTGTGTGAGCTGTATGGTATGGCGAAGTAAACTGTTGCTCATACCGCACCGCACTTTAACGTCGAACATATTGTGCTCAGTTATTTCTAGCTATCGTCATCAGCTATGATATGTTAACTTTTTTAAGTTATATGTATCGCATCGATAGCCCCTAAAGTATAGGCCGTTGTGAATTCGATTTGTTAGGCAACCCTTGTAAATGGCACTTTCAAAATTGGAATAAATGTTAAAATTTAATTGGAAAGTTAACTCATTTGTCTCAGTTGACCGAGTCCAGATACTCATGATTCTCGATAGGAAATTTTCTTCTAGCTCATTAACTCAATCACAATTAATCACAATTTAAATTAACTTGAACGATATGAAAGCCTTAAGATGAATATTGTTTTCTTTATTTCGTCAAATGCCTGTACCACGTTTGAAATTTGTCAATATCGTCTAGTGACGTTCCAACAGCAAATAAATCGGTACGACACATAAGAATCCAGAAACACGTGTAAATTACAAATAAATTTTTAATTTGATGACTTTGTCTTCAATTGAGATAGCGAGTTATATGGCTGTATGACTTGATATATATGATATACAATGTGCAGAGCATGCGTTGATTTTCGCTGCATCTTGGAATAAGCTAACGATAGGCATTAAGAAATTCGGCCCGAATACAATACCATTTTTTTTCTTTGTTTATTTTTCAGATATTAAACTCTGCAAAAATATACGTAGACTAACTAAGGTAACAAGTATTCGTTTCACTAACATGCTAACTGCTTATTTATATATATATATATATATTTTTTTTTTTTGGCAAATTTTTGCGCACCGACTAAACTGACCAACCAGCCATATTGTTTATTCATTTTATGTTGTCGGTTTTTTGCTTTGTTTATTCTCGTTTCTCCTTTCATTTAATTTTCTTAGGCAGAAATAGTTAGAATTACAGTAAATCAACGTATGCTCAGGCTGCCTAACCAGAACCATGTTATTGGTCCAGCGCAGCAAAACAGTGGGATTATTTCATAATAAATTTTGATGTAAATCCTTTATGCACAATTCTACACAGTTGTAAAGATTCTGTTTGAAAGCTTTTCATATTAAAAAACAAATTTTGTGGAAGTCTAAAATACGCTTTATAGCTTTGAGGGATATATGTTTTTCTTAATCAAGCAAAGTATATGACCCGATACTCTATCTGTTTATCTGCTTTTCCGCTCGCCTGCATATAAAAGCACGAAGTCGCCCGAAACCTGAAAAAATGTTTATATTTTCCTGCCAATTAAATCAAGCTGTTTAAGGCAAATATCAATTTGAAGTATGGAACAAAAAGTGTATGCAGTTAAATCCAACCAAAAATTGGCCAAGACAAGTTTATTATATAAGTAATGGAATAGAAGTAAACTTTCTTTGCTACTATACCCTAAGCTGATTGCAGAAAGGGAAATAAAAATCAGTGTTGATGTTCCACTTATAGAAAAAATATGAACATACAAGCATGCAGTTTTCTTAAAGCGTTGTGCATATATAATATTCAAAAATAACAACAAATACATGATCGTAGTTAATGCAGGTTAATTAAAATTGATATCATCCGCAGGCTTCTTTACACAGCAGCTAAAGAGTAAAGTGTCTATTTTCGTCCCTATCCACAGCACTGTAACCACTGTGCAAATTATCTTGTAATCGAGCATCAATTGTGGTTGCATGCTTTGAATGTACATATGTGCAACCAAACAGCTTAAAGCTGTCGGTTAATGTTTTTTTTCTTTTTGCGGTTTATTTTAGCTCTTTTTCTTCGACTCATATAACCATATTAACGTGCGAGCGCTTGAAATACATGTTTATATACGTGCGGTTTTCTCATATTAGTCTCTTTAAATGGCAAAATGGGAGTTAAATCCCATTTTTGTTTTATTATTAATATTTCTGTTTTTATTTTCAATATTAGATTATGTTCAATATGCGAAGCTTTAACACTTTGCACTAAAAATGGTAATGTATACTACGCGTATATAAATGGTAAACAAGTTGGTAATGAATGTTGGTTATGTGGGTAAGCATGTGTAGGTTACTTCGTGGTGTGGCAATGCTGAAATATTTTTGCCTAAAGCTTGAAATTATTGCTGCTGCACAAGCACTACTTGTTTAGTGGGAGATAAACAATTATATCGTATACGTTATTGTTATTAGCAAACTTATTATAAAAAAAAATATTATTTATGGTCAAAAGTATCGATAATATAATAGATGTGTTAATTTGTTTTACTTAGAGATTAGTGCTTTGCTTAGAACAATGAATAAATAGAACAAGGACTTTCGATTTAAAGAAGAATAAAAAGTACAACCGTAATATATTTTATATATTTTGTCATCATTTTTATTCGTATAGTACCTAATTCTTACTTCATATTTTATTTCCGCGGTTCATAAGCTTGAGGAGCATCTCATCACACATGGGTTATGTAATCAATAGATATACACAAATTACATAATATATATAACACAGGATCCGAGCAGCAGAAGCAACTTGAAAACATTGATTTTAGCAACAAACAACAAATTATATTCAACACCAAAAAAATATTGTAATCTAAATTATTTTAATCTCTTCTATTTCTTCTCTTCTTTCTCTCGACCACTATTCAAGCAAGGATAAAAATATACTATACGTTTATTATTTCGTTCGTAACTCTGGTAAGACAATTATATAAACAAAGAGAGGTAATGATACGCTTCAACACTTCCCACAGTGAGTTTAATTGGCCATACAAATTAAATAAATCTGATACTCCGGCTATAGTTGAGGCCCCTAGCTTATAGGGATTGTCTAACCCTCTCGAGGGCGACTGTTCAAGCATAAATAACCGGAATGTCTGCATACGTCGTTCGCAATTCAGGTCACATTTAATAAACTTTTCAACGAGACAATTGAATGCTTAGGACGAACGCTAGTAAAAATAGTTGAGTTGGGACCACTTCTTCAACCATTCTATATAACACGTTCTTTTGGAAAGTTATTATGTAAATAATTGTATTAAACGAACCGATTACGGTTTTTAAATCTTGGGCAGTGTTCCATTATACTTTTTTTGCTTGTTTAAAACCATAATTAATCGATTGTATCGCACGAAGGTTAAAACCGTTATTAAAAAATTAATATTGATTTACTCTAATACGTTAAATCAAACGATTAATCATTTTTTCAATTTTATTTATTTCTTTACTTTTTTTTGACTCTTCAAAGTCCTAAACTCAAAACTAATTGAAAAGACGTGAACATTCTTGGCTCCTATAGAAATTATACAAGCAACATAACCTTGTTCTTTTTCAGGCAGCCATACAAATAATGTTTCCTAGGTTTTAATGTAGAAAATCTATATAGTATTAAATAAAAGCAAGATATATAAACAAAACTGTTTACATTGTATTATATTGCTTAGGCAACTAAGCCTCCGACCAAAAGGACTATCTTAACTCGGCTGGTTGTTTGGCATGCTATACATACACAACTGGCTAACGTCTGTCCGTTGAACGCCATTTATATTTAGTTGTTATTCCTCGTATGCCGCCACTGCTATAAGCTACATTTGGCTGCTTGGCGTTTACTTACGTTTATTTTAAAACTTTGTTGATTTTTTTTTTTTTTTGCAAAATTATGATTAAAAGTTTTTAAATTAATGATCTTGAACAACGGGTAGCTCACTTGCGCATATGGTAAAAAATATCTTGCTTGCGCTTATTTTCTTGCATACATCTACACATATATTTATATATGTAAGAGAAATTTAAAATCAAGAAACCGCAAAACCTCAAGTCTCATGCTTAGCGATTTCCTTATAAGATTCTATTTATTTCCTTTTTAACTTTCAAAAAAAAAAAACTTTGTAAAAAATCTGCTTGTATAGAACTTTTTGAACTAAAAAAAATTGTGGATAAAGTTTTTCCTTCGTTTTATAACTGCTAACAGGTGGACGTAATATTAGTGCAGAAATACACAAGTTAGCTACGCAAATCTTTTGTTTTCAACTTAACTAATGCTTGAGTTTATGATGCATTGCATGATGTTGCACTTATTCGAAGTTCTATTCTATGTCTTAAATGGACTGTGTTTGAATTCCTAAGATAAAAAAATGCACGTGTTGCAGATATTACTCACGGTTTCGCTTAAATTGCTCTTTAACAGCAACGTCGTTTTTCCGTATGTGCCATGTACATATGAATATAATGATTTTCTCCGGTTGAAAAAACTATTTAATATTTATTTCAACCGCTTGCAGTTACCGAAATATAAGACTTTTTACGAAAACATAAATAAATAAATTATTGAGAAACATACACGCTACGCACTGGGAGATAGATATTCACATTTTTACTAATTATCAAAGAGGTATGAAATTTTGGAACTGAATTGCAAGAGAACATAATCACGACCGTAACATCAATTTTAATCTTCTTGAAGAGGGCTTAAAATTTCATAGTTGAATATAGAAAATCTCTTTAAAAACCCACATACAGGCTGTTGTTATCACAAAACTTTCGGGTTTTTGGCATGTGCCGTTTGCCTTATCATATATAGCTGCATGTCGCATGTAGAAAGTACCCTATTACTTTATACAAGCCACCATAGCAGCAAAACAAATGAAAACCATACATACATTCCAGATCTCTGCACTGGAGATAAACCTAACGCCAGCATAAGGGTTCACTTCTTTTTTTGGCAAAAATGTAAATTTAAAGAAACCTTGATAAAAACAAGTAAGAAAAATAACTCTAAAGAGCCATAAACAAATTTTTAAAAAAATTTCAATCGTGCACAAAATAAAACGTTATTTTTCTTAGTACGAATTATACCGTCTACTTACCGTCCAACGAAATGTAAATGGCAACACGATAGCTCCTCGGCCTGGATCACTCAAAACGAAACTGGAACCACCCAATATGCCAGTGGATGAATTACCAAATGAACAGCCGGTTGATATACTTGTCGTACCCAGCTCTACAGCTGAATATTCTTTAAGGCACAAACGAAATGCTGTCGAACAAGAGGGACAACCTTCAATAGAAAACAACAAGCAATAATTAAATAAATATATTATGCATTAAAAAGAACGCTACTCCATTTTGAACTCTGCGAAAAAGTCTATAAACGAAATGTTCTACGAAATGTTTCCACTATATCATGTGGAATAAATGTGAGGTCTCTTTTCAATGAAACGAAACTAAGGGCAAAATTTCTAATTTGACAGAATAAAATATTAGAGGTGCGTTGGCATGGTCGATGGTTCAAATCGGTCGAAAAACGAATATAAATATTAAACATATATTAACTGCAATTCCGGATGAACCCGTGCAGTGCTTGCACAAAGATGGAAGCAGTTGCCTACGCCCGCTCAGTGCTAGGGAATCTCGAAATTTCATTTTTCAGCTTTTTTGATATCTTTTTTTTTAAATAACGGTGATGAGTATAAAAGATTCGAGTATTTACGAACATAATTTGCCTAATTTGATTTAAGTAATGATGACGAATTCCTTCTTTTTTTTAATGACACCAGCATTTTAAGGTAAAAGCCTAATATATGCTGTCATAGTTCAAAACCATCACCACGTCTTTATTTTTTAAAAGTTGTTCATAATTGTTTTCACATTACCTTTCTCGATTTATCTTACAAAGACAACTAAAAACTTTACTGGTTTTCTAAGTTTCAAGTCAATCCGATTAAAAATATGGGATTTTTGAAGATTATTACTACCGCCTTATCTACTGCTATTATTCCTTCTTCTAAATAGAATTGATTACAACATTAACTAATATTTAAAAAAAATATTAAGCTACCAAAAATACGGGCTATAAAGCACTAAGCGGTTTCGAGAATTTTTATTTTTTGTTTTGCTTTCTGTCACAACTTACCTGTTGTTTTTGTACTTCTTATTTCTAAAGGAACACCACAGCAATAGCCATTTAGTAAATGACTATTTGTATTTGAAATTTCTAATAACTCTAATTCAAAATAACCGGCGGCTGATATCTGAAACGGAAAACCAAAGCAAAAATCGTTAAATAATTTTTTAATTAAATAAAAATACCAATAAAAGGAGTTAAGCACAGTCAACAAAATATATTGCTACAGCAGACTTGATATGTAGGAATGACGATATAGAAATTGGGTTGATCTTAACGCAAAATATCACATGTAATCTCGCCATGATTTTTATGACGATCTGATTGGGAAATGTTCCAATCCTATTTAATTTGTTTCGTTTTACGCAAAAAACCGTTCTGATATCGACTAATGAGCCGAATTTGATTGTTTCAAGAACAGCTATTTATTATTTCTCAACTGGAATTGTGGGAAAAATTTCAACTCGAAATAAATAGTTAATGACATGGAAGTTGAAAGAAGCTCCCTTCGAGCTTCCACGACATTTTTCGCTCGGTTTTATTTGCGTATGCCGTCTATCAACTTTTCTTTTCGTACATAACACCACCTTCTTTACAGTGTATTAATATGCGTTTAAAACCCTTATACATTCTGTTGGAAATATTCCAATAATAAACTGTAGATATGATATATCGTAAAAGTAGCAGAGCAAGAATCTGCATCGATTATTTCATTTCATCAATCTTTGTTGAAGCTATCATGATTGAGAACACAAAACTCTTAAGCCGGGGAAAAAAGCGTATTTATAATTCATCGAAATCTGTGCAAACAGGAAAAATCCAACATGACGCCAAGGTGGCGTTATACATGCACACTTTTAAACAGACACAAAACAAGGATTTTAGTCAGGCAAGTAATAATTCATAGAAGAGAAAAAATTTGTAAGCAAAGCAAAATCAAGTCAACAAGCAGACCAGCTAACCTAGTAGGTAAATGCATGCATGCATATGTAGCATGTGACCAGTTACATGACATTCATTAATAAAACTTTGTACAAAACACTGCACTTGGCTACGCATCAAAGATATCGTCGTTGAGGCTTCTGCTGCTGCAAACGATTCAACGTAAGGAATTTTAACAATTTAAAAGAAAGAATTAGCGGCATACCATAAAATCCTCTGCTTTAACAATTTCAATTCCATGGAATCAGTTGAAGAATCGAGAAATAAATGATAAAATATGCAGTTTTAAGTGATGCTTTCAAGAAAACCGGTTGCCATATACATATATCTAGACTGCATATGTGCAACCACTATCCCCCCAAAATACAACCAGTGGGCAGTCTAAAGGCAGAGATTGAAGAGGAAAATGGTTAGAAGAAAAAAAGCTGTGGAAGATACATAAATAGAGAATCAGATGAGATTGTACACACTTATATTGCGTTTATGTAAAAACAATCGAGAGAAGTAGTAGAAGAGTAGTAAAGAACAGCGTAGTTGAACGGACTAAGCTGCAAACAGAATACGGTTTGGATTGATCGGTTTTTGACATTCGTTGTATTTTTTTAAGGAAAAAAAATCAATCGTAGCACTGAATTTTTTCAATCGAAGTCATTATCAAGTCACAGCAAGAGAGAAAAAACATGGTATAAAGGAATACACACACTCGATACAAACCCATTCTCTCGCATCCACTTAGAGTTGAGCACAGGTGGGAATCTGGGAATATATAGTCTTACTGCAGTACGTAAGCGCGTGTTTTGTTTTGTTTTCATTCCGATTTTTTTGCTTTTTTTTTTTTTTTTTGCTAAAAAGCTATTATGATAAAAAAAAATAAAAAAACACAAAACAAGAAACTCACAGAAACACATCAAGAAAAAAACGTTGAATCAAATAAAAGTGGTAAAAAAGAAGGTGGAAACACTACAGCAACAACAAAAAATATTCAACACACATCAAGACGTTGATCAATGCAATGAAGTTGATAATAACGATGAGAACGACGATGGATGGAGACGAGTTTAGACAGCATTATTGTGGTGTGGTGATGTGTAAGGTTGGTGGACAGAATGGACAGCCAAACATTACATACATCGTAACAATATTACATATGCATGAGTTTATCTATGCTATGAGCGGCAATATATTTGTGTGTGTATTTTCCAGCAAAAATAAAAGAAAAATTTTCGAATTGATTTCTCTTTGATTTTTCTTGAATTTTCAAATCGCAACAAGAAGACAAGCAAAAAAAGAAACTTGTATTTCCGCAGCACATTTTCTATTTCTAGACCATGCTCTTCATGAACTAAGAAAGGATTTCACTTGATTTTTTACAACCCGATGAGAGTATGTGAAACAATGTTTAAATATATTCAAGGGACTGATTGTCGAAGATTGAGTTTGTATTGACATCGCGATGTGTGTGACCGATAATGATAATGATGAAACACAAATGAAAAGAAGATGCGGCAGCAATGATATTCAAGACCATGTGGATGTTCTTAATGATGACGACGATGATGACGATGGACTATGACAATAACAATGACAACCAATCACACCAAAGACAATCAGCCTCTTACACATATACGAAGAAGAGAAAAGTCAAAGCCGAGCCAAGAAATTATATGATGGTGATACTCGAGATAATAAGTAGCAGCAACGAAAACAATAACACTGAAATATGATTACTGCAAGTAAAGGACCCCTTATTATATAACTTTGTTTTTTTTTTTTCAATTTTTGTTTTCAAATGTAAATACGAGTTGCTTCTTTATCCGGCCAGATGCGCGAGCGTAGAGAGTATGCGGAAGTAAAGAATAAACAAAGAAAATGAGATGTAAAAATAAGAGGCAAGTCAGAATATAAGGTAAGCATAAAAAGTGGTTCGCAAAGTTGTGCCCACAGCGATATATACTTTAACGTGTCTCTGATACGTGTTTCTAAACTTTTCATCAGTGCAGAAAAAGGATGGAAGAAAGAAAAACCACTCATAAGAACTTAGAAGAAATGGAAGAAGTGGAAAAATTAAAAGAAGAAGTCAAAAACGAAATAATTGTATATTAGTTTTTTAGCTATTAGCTAATAGCTGAGCACCTCTAAGTAGGCGCCCATTTTTAAGCTCGGTCACTAAGTGTTTTGTCCAAACCATATGGTACAAATTTTATGTTTTTTATATCAACTTTTAAATTTCTGGTTTCTTCCTAGACCAGATACTTAACAAAACCTTCTCCGTAAGTTAAACGCGAATGACACAAGCGGGCACTGCCCGTTTAATGGCAAGCCATTAAGAAATAATACATAATGAGTCGATATAATAATAGATTTTAGCTTGGGTAAAGTTACAAACATCCACATCAATTTAAAATGACGTGTGTAGTAAGAACGCATCTTAACAGGTTGCATCAGTGCTTGATACAAATGAACATAAAAACGGCCTTTTTCCGTCAACTTTTTGCGGTATCAATAGCATACATCCGTCGTTTTCTCAATTTACAAAAGTCATTCTTCTTTTCTTTTTATCAATTTTTTTTCTCTTACTTCAAAGTATGAGGTAGGGAGGAACATATTTTTTTGCCGATTATTTCTTATGAAATGATTTAACAACCTTGTTGAGAATTCTGGCTTCACACATTACATATCAGCAATTGCAGAAGATACTCGGTGAAAGGAAGACAAACGAAAAAACAAAGTGTCAAAGTGTTGTAAATATCTCGACAGAAATGAATGCAGCAGACGCTAGTAGTAATAAGTACAAGTATTTGATTCGTGTGTAATTTTGTTATTCTTTCGATTGCTTGTGCGGGAGAGTTTTCTTTTTCTTGCACACTGTTTCAGCAGCAGCCGACTTTTATCAAATTAAGTCTTTTCTGACTATTTTTCTCAGCCGTTTTTCTTCTTTTCGCAATGCAATCGCATAATGATGACCACTTTCAACACAGTATTACTTTAGCGGGTCGAAAAGGAAGAAGAAAAAAGCATATCGTTTGTATCGTATCCAATCGCGCATACTCATTTTAAATGAGAAAAGACCTGAAAAGAAAGAAATCATTGGAATTTGCATGACATCGGCCTCATTAATGATCTGTTTGTTTGATTCCTTTTTGTTTTTTCCCTCTTTTCACGGTATCAAAATCGCAGCAGCAGTCGGTGGCAACTTTATATAAAAAAAAGGACGACTGTTATAAAATAAAGCACTACCGTAACAATAAACGAAGTTGAAGTCTGTGTCAACACTCAGCATCAACGGCAGTAGACGCAACAAGTGCGGAATTAGGATTGTCTCAAGTTGTTTAATTTGATAAGTTAAGTGTTATGCGCGCAGAGGAAAAGTCCAATATGATGGCAGCCTTCTTCTTATTATTTATTTATTTTATCTGCCATTTCAAAAGTGTGTTCTCATGATGACAAACGCTTCTCCGTTGATATTGTTTGCTGATAATATTACTATTATATTGCAAATCGCATGAAAACGCAATTATCGATCATTACAATAGAAACACGAGTAGAAAATTGTACACCTTCTAAATTACACGTCAGATTATGAATGCTAGGGGTGAACTAATTTTTAAAGTGGTGTAAGTGCATTAAAAAAAAAAAAAAAAAAAAAAACATTGAGATCTTATTTTTGCTTTTCGATAAAAATTATATTACAAATAATACAATCCAAAATTTGCTAGGATTTTGTAAAAGCGAAGTTAGGTGGTATTTTATAGTATGTCTTTTGACAGGTTTGAGCAAGTATATTATGTTTTAAACGTTTATAAAATGAAAACAAATAAGAATACAACCAATGATTGATTTCATAATTTTATTAGTTTTAAAATAATGTTTCACAGTTAATTAACAGTTAATTATTTTCAAATTTATAACGAAACTTATTTTTTTCTCTTTGTTTCCAAATAACCTTAATACCGATAAATGGCGCGATAAGTTATCTACTCTTTAAATCACAAGGATTTTGTTAATTGCAAATATTTCCTAACTTTTTAAAAGGCTTGAATATCTTGCTTGTAACAAGATTAGGGTCTTCAAAATGAATGCTGAATGAACAGCTCCTATAGAAGATGAATAATATTTGAAGGAAAACGTGCAACGATCATTTAAAATGAGGAAAACCTTTGCACATCAGAGAAATATAAAGCGACTCAAGTTAGAAAAATAAATTACTGCTTTTTTATTATAGGGGATTATTAATTATTAATAACCTGGGCAAGACGTACCGCGACCTAGAAGATCCATTGTACTAGCCCATGCCGCTGGCTCTCCAGTTTGGGATTTTTTTTTATTAAAAAACAGTGCAAAACGAGTTTCGAAAAATTCAACACTTAGACTGCTTTGTCATGTTAAATATTCTTTGCCACTAGCTTGGACTAATTCTTTGTTTCTCTCAGACTACATTTCTTTATTAAAAGACAAGTTTCCTTATGTTTTAGCTCCTTTCACATGCTAAAATTAACATATACAATTTTTATGAATATTCAGTGATACAATAATGGGTAACACGATCTCTTCGTCAAGTAAGGTGTAATAACTATTATTCGGGAGGTCTGACTAGAAAAAAAAATGCCAAAGCCAACAAACGGGCAAGGTTTTATTTAATAACAAAAGCCGATGAAACTAAAATATATTTAAAATAAAGTTTTTCGCGCGCAAATGAAAAATCGATGTCATAATTTTTATGATTTTTTACGTCTCATTAACGAACATACTTTGCCACTTTACGTACTTACAACACAAATAATCCCACGATTTAAATTAACAGAAATCATAAGCACAAAGACGCAAAGGTCTATGAAAAAAAAAACAGAATACTAAACCACATATTAGTTAAAGTTAGCAACTCTATATATATATACTTTACCTTTTTTATCGTTTAAGTCGCCAATGAAGAACCAAAAGCAATCAAAAAGCAACGATTAACCCTAACTACGTTTACATTAACGTGTACATGTAACTAACTGGACATAAGCGAAATGTTTGTGTATAGGCAGCAGTCCTCTAAAATCTTGACAAGGGAATTTGGCAAATCCAATCACATGTATTAAACGTAAGCTGGAATGCTGGCAAGAGCGAAAAGAACAAATAAAAGAAGGAATCAAAGAAAAAGAGCATTAAATAATGTTCTCCGCTTTTTTCTTAATGTAATGCTTAGCAATGACTTTACTTTTGCTAAGTTTATTTATCAAGTGCTCGCATGGTCACCAAACTGAAGTCAACAACAAAACTGAATCTGTGTTTCAAAGACTAAAGTAAAGCAAAACAACATAACAACAAGGCAACACCAAATAGTAAGTAGCCGTCACTGATAGTAACAAATAGTAGAAGTTGCTTGGGTTTTTCTTCGCTGCGCTAGTCCATTATTGGTTATTAATAACGCTTGCATAGACGTTTCTTGAATGCAACAGAAATCTCGGAAAAAATACTTATAATAAATGAAAAACTATTAAGTTAACAAAGTTAATGGACTGCATAAATTCGCAGCATATGCGCATAAATTCATACATTTACACACATTTTATGCAGATATGTGCATAAATTCATACATGCATGCTTGCATGCATGTGTGCGTACGTGAGTGTAGCCTACACAATAGCTATTGGCAGCAATGGATACCTGAGCTCGTCTTACCCGGCCTAAACGAGAAGAACTTTTCATATATATGCAAGCAAATTTTACAGTATTTAAGTGTTGACTGCGGTTTGTTGTAAATTTTTCAAAATTTCAATTATGCTTAATCATGTCACACTGGTTGCCATTAACTGTCGTTATTATAGCGAAGTACTCATTGTATTTGTTCTTCCTTTTTTCTTTCCTGCAGGTCGATTTTTCTTGACAAAACTTTTTACTGATCTTACGCTTAAAAGAATTTAAAACCATTTCTTTTTTTTTGCTTACATATAGTGAAAGTATTAATAGATGCTATTTGTGGAATATTTATTTTCTATAGGTAAAAAGTATCCATCTTTAATTATATTTAAGCAAATAATTGACTTAATTTTGACAAAATATACTGATTTGTAGTCACTCAATACCTCAGTGGAAATTTCGTTTCGTCTACGCCCGTTTAAATTCACTTTTTTTGTATTTCTTTTGCGCTTACATATGCTCCATTTTTCTTCTTTTTATTTGTTTTGCCTCTCGGCTCCTCTGTTGAATTTCACTACATCAATGGAATTTATAGAAGCGACCCTCACTGAAACATTCGAATGAGAGAAGGGTGTTAGCAAATCTCTAAATATCCTAATAATCTAATTTAAGCTAACACCTTATATTCATATGCAAATGAAATATGAAAAAAATATCGATTGACTCTCGAAACTCACCTACAGTCCAAACTAATGTATGTAGCACTCCTAAGAATGCTTTACTTAAATAACAATCCTAGACATTGCTTTGCTTCGCTTTCAGACATATCTACAACTCTAATTGCAACATTTATTTTTCTTATAAGTTGTGCACGTCTACATTTGTCTGCATAACTACATGTCGCTTTTATTGTTGCTTTATATGGAGAAACAATATTATCTTTAAGTAAAGGCTCAAAAGGTCTAAAACCAAATTTGGATGGAATTAAAGCAGAATGTAAGGAAGCAGCAAATGTATCTCTCGTTTCTAAACTAGTGCAAACTTTTAATAAATGATCTTGTACCTTAAAGAAATTAGTATTCAATCTTCAAAACGGTTGGTATAATCAAACTAAACTTACAAAAGTACAAGAAAAGAAAAACAAACAAAACATCAAACGGATAAAAAAAATATTTAATCATTGAGATAAACTTCGTTGAAACCAAACAACAGGCATTCTGTCGAAATGTTTTATGAAGCCATGTACCAATTAACGCAAACCACACAAGCAGGAGACAAACAATACAAATGCAACAAATCAAATTTCAACAAATACTTGAAAACTTACTGAAATACCCATACAAATACACACGAAACATAAAAGATCGACTTTTTTCACACAATTTTAAAGCGCTATCAAAATATTAAAGTAAAGGGAAAAAATTGTGTATGAGAAGAACCTAGAAACGATGTTAGAACCTTCCATTTTGGGTAATCAAGCAAAAAAGAAAAAAAAATGATAATAAATAAATAAAAAAAACAATTTTTAAATGAATACACTGTAGTCGCAAATGCTTACACAAATCAAATCAAAGCATAGCATACACATAGTGAATTAAAGACAAAATTGATGGTCAAGATCCGACTGACGAAGATAATTTATTACAAGATGTCATTTAATTAATCCTAGATAAAAATGGCAACTAAGGGTATACATATTAAAAATAGTGAAATCAAGATCAAGCCGGATGACTGACTAAACAGAACAGAACAAGACCCATTACTGCCAAAAAAGCATGAAAGTATCGCCCAAAATCATTTGAAACTTTACTAAAAACTCATTTGTAACATTTATGTCTAGTCGACTGGTTAATTCTGGCTTTTACGATTTTCTGATAATTTTGGCATTATGTCTGCTCATCCCAGAAGTAAAGGCAATGAAGCGGAGCGATACAAATTTTTAGGCCAACAGACGCGACGAATGAAAATACATTGACAACTAATTTTATTTGATTCTTGCTGTTGTTGTTCAAGGGTTTTGTCTTTTTGTTAATTTCCCACATCTGTAGATCACAAAGAGATTAAACGTTAAGATCATAAAGTTTTTAAGGTATTCAAAACTACCTATAGAAAAGAGCCTTGAAAATGTTTTGTGCTCTAACGTTAAAAGCAACAACAAATTATTGGGTGCACATACAAAATGTTACTAAAAAGCAAAACCCAACTTTTTTTTTAAAAACAGCTACTATTAGAGGAGTTTTAAAAAAATATCATGTAATCACAACTTATTTATAGCATGATAGAAGAATTTTAGAATGGTTTTCTCTATATAAATTATGTGTTTTGCTTTAATAAGAAAGAAATGAAAAACAAGTGAGAACACAAAGGATAAACACGCAAATTTAACTAAATGGTTGTTCACTTTTGAGAACTAATATATTCTTTTGTTTACCTAATAAAGACATACCTGAACCGATTAGTTTTTTAGTTAATAAAATAGCTAATAAGAAATTAATGTATATCTTTTGGATAACTTTTGAAAACCTACCATCTGATTAATCAGAAACTCTGCGCCTTTTCTATATCTTATAAACAGGAAGAGAAGTACGTGTCGATTAATTAGTTTATAGGTTCACATGGAAGAATTTGCAAGGTTTTGTCTTCATTTTTGCGAACGGCGAATTGTCCGTAGCCATATTACATAGATGGGAAGATGAACATTTGGATGGACGAACAGATGGACCTGCTTAGGTCATTTTCGAAATTCAAAATGCTCAAGCATACATACTTTGTGGTGTCTCTTAAGCTTGCTTCTGGGTGATTCAATAGCTTTGACAAGCGAACGAACGCGTAATGCTCTACAATGTTGGACGAGAATGGCCGATTTTTTTCATCTTTGCACAAATACTATAGCATCTCCCAAAATATAGAAGTGAACATTTTTATGCTGCAGTTTACGACTAGTGAGCAAACAACCATCCAAGAATATTCATTGCTTTTGTCATTTTTGAAGCCGATAGCTTCATTTTTCCGGCGAGAAAAATGCATGTACTTCACGACATGATAAGGTTACCTTCTGGGCATAGTGGCGAGTATAAAGAAACAAACCATACGTTTTGATTTGAATTGTTTAATATGGCTTCCCTTTTTAGGTTATGAGACATTAACAGTCAACACTTATCGTCCATGGCGCGGTAACTTTCGCAAACCAAACCTAGTAAAAGCATGACAATAGGAGAAAGTCATCTATTAAAGATCCTACACCACCTCATTCCATATAACTTTTGCTATATTTTTGTGAAAAAATATAACAATCATATTTTGTATGGCTTGCTGTTCATAAAGAGCCAGGATTAAAAAAATGTAATACGGTTAATTTATATGTCCACTTACTGTTGTGGACCGAATTTCACCAAATGTAGGAAAAATTGCTATCTATAGGCTGAAAAAAATATCTATCTATCTATCTATCTATCTAAATGTCAGACGAAAAGGTAAGCCTCAGTCGCTTCACGAAATGCTTCTGAATGTGATAGGTATAATAAACGTAGGGTATGAGAACACAAAAAATTTCCATAATACCGTCAACCAAAATAAAAAGCGAGTTACTGGTGCATAAAAAGATGCTTAACGAAAAAGAAAAATGAAATGAAATATGAAAAAAACTCAAGTTCTCTTCAAACATTTTTGTCGTGCAAGCAAATTATTCTTAATTGATGCTCACGAATATTTCATGAAAATGTTGAATGAAGCGGATTGCCGACCGCGAGCAACTCGACTAGCCGAAGAAAAAAATAAAGAATAAAAAGCTAGCAAAAAGTAACAGAAACACCAAACGCAACAAGCATTTACATGGCAATCATTTCGAAACGATAAAAAGTAAAAACGTGCGGGAAAGATAACAAGCTGTTAAAATGCTGTGGGTCAAAGTAACTAAAATGAACCGTTTTAGGAAACCCAAAATTGTCGCCATAATGATCGCTCATGACGAAGACAAAAGAAATATATAGAAAAAAATAATAAGTAGCTATCAAATTTTTTCCATGAACACCAAATTTATAAAGCATTAGTTTGTTTAGGACCTCCCATCTTTAGAGGACCTCTCATTAACTAACGAAACTTGGATCCATAGCACTGAAATAACATAATCACTAAAACATCGTCAGTTTAGTCTTTAGCTTTTAATTGGTTAACTCAAATTTAAAAATTCAGATATTAATGGCTATCAAAAAGTGAAAAAAGAACAAAGGTTTGCTTTGGAAAAAAATTTTTCATTTAAGCTGTTGCCTTACTAAAGGTTGCATATTAAAGTTTCAAACTAAGAAATCAATTTTTATCCTCGACTTTATCTATATTGATATTTTGAATATCAATCACAATAGAAACACGCATTAAAGTCCCCTTGAGGTGTTCTATAATTAAGTCATTTTATATTCGGTTTATTATTTTTTTGCTCTGTTTATTGGAAACAATTATTTAAGTATTCCTTTTATGGTTCCAACACAACTTCCCAAAAAACTTACTTGATGTGAAATAAAATGTTCTTTTCTATCTATTTACGTAACGTAAAATAAACCTTTAATAAAAAAAATTAAATCCCATAAAAATTGATTGGAGGTATATTGACAAAACCAAACATGATCGAAGCTTTTTTCTAAGCAAAACTGTACCCTATGATTAATTAATAAGTATGTAACTGTTCGATTAGAAATTTATATTACACATGTGACAAGAAATGCGACAATAACGTGCATCAGAATCTGGAAAAAATTGTTGTACAATTTCTGATCAATAATAACAGCAAAGTACGTAAAAATAAAAATGTATATTATTTCTGAAAACATATTAATATTTTTTTGTCTTCAGTCAGAGCGAGCGATCAATTCAATTATTGTTTTTTTTTTTTTTATTATTTTATTGATTTTGAAATTTGTGAGTTTATTTTCCTATCTAGGAAATTCCATCATCGCAAGGAGCCGACCGATATACTACAACGGCTGGTTATTGGAATTATATAGTCTCTGATGTGCGTTTATAGCTGTTATGTTACTTATTATAAGCAGTTGCTCTCTACTACTTATATATGTGTAAATGAAAGAAATAAATATCAACTCACTTACCTTATGAACTAATGTAATTAATATATAACTGATAACAGCAAACATTATTGTAATTTTACTATTATAAAATAGAAATGCTGGCGATGATGACAATGTCGATGATTGCGTTTGCATTTGTGTCGACGATGATGACGAAGTCGGCGTAAAACAGCTACCGTTTAATAAAGATTTTCTCCGGAAATGTTTTGTAAACATTCTGTTGAATGTGATGGAAGCAGGCAACGATAAAAACGTACATATATATATATATGTATATATATATATATATATATATATATATATATGTATATATATGTGTGTAGGCGTGTGTGTGGGGTATGTGTATAAAATTAAACACGCAACATACACATGTTTAAATTTACTATTACATGTTGAATTTACACTAACAATGATACCGCAGATTACTAATTTCTTATATGATAATAGTGTGGCAGAAATTGTTTCTCTTGTGGTTCTCCGGAAAGTTTCTATTTAATTTGAATGAAAGTGTAACAAAATGTGAATCAATGTTAAGCCTTTTTAAAATCTTGTGCAAAATTTTTTTTCTTCAATATTTTATATTAATTTATTGCGGTATTTATTAAACTTTTTTTATTTAATATTTCTTCTGCACTTTACAAAAATGTTTATAAAAATTTTTTTATATTCGTTTCATTTTATTTATTAAATTTTTTTTCATTTTCTTTCTTTTTTCAAATATTCGAGCTTATCTGGAACTAGCGTTTTTTCTTCTCATATTGCTTTATTGTTGTTTTCATTATTATGATTTTTTAAATCGTTTTGTATACGTCCAGACTTCGCTTTCTCATGTTCTGGTGTTTCATTAAAAATCATGTCAAACTTTAATTTCTTGCCGTTCTTTCCTATAAACGCTACATTTTTTACTATGAAGTAAATGTGTTTTCTTACTATTAAAATAATTATATGTAGAAAACCATTCGAAGCAATAAAATACCTATAAATAATTATAGAACCCTAAAAGAGAAAAGAAAAGGTTTATTTTCCACAAGATACGGTACATACATGTTGATGTGCATTTCGTTTTACAAATTTAGTCATAACGAATAAAGACAACATTTGACGAAGGGGAACAAATAAAAGAGACAAAACAATAGTAACAAATTAGTGGGCAGAAGAATCAACTAACGACCAGCGATTAAAAATCACATTTCTGAATCTACTCCAAAATACTCCTCCTATCACAACAACAATAACACTCAATAATTTTGTGTTAGAACAAAGTTTTGGAAATCAGGAGGTAAACCAGAACCCTTTAATTGAGTGACTAACTATGACGATATTTTTTTTGCAAAATTGTGTTGCGAAACAAAGACTTCCATTTATTTTCTTTTGAACTATTTTTGGAATTGTGAAGATCTTCACTTATTGCTATAGTTTAATTTAGGTCATTTTCTGACTTATTCTGTGCAAATCAAAGGCAAAACACGGACGGAAAGGTAATTTATCCAACTTCTCTTCTTAAATGCTTCCATTGGCTCAAAAAGTAGAAAACACGACGAGTACGGTCCTAGATAAAGCCACCTTAATGGATTAACTGGTTTGTGCACCAGGAATGCAAAACTTGACTATTTTTGTATCTTCGGCTTTAATAAGCCGTAACCAGGTTTGAAGCCTGCTTACTTGCTGCATTTAAAAATTTTTCACTATATTATTGGTATTTACAAGTTTCATATGAAAATTCTTCATTGACTTAGACATGTATACGGATACTTTAGTCTCGAACGCATATTTTATTTGTTTATATTCAAGAATCACATGTTTTTAGGAAATTCATTCATTAGCAGCCGGCAGAAAACCGACGACAACGACAACAAAACACTTTAACCATACATAAATACGAACTGAGAAAAGTTTACATACGACAAGCATAATGCAAATGCAATTCAATTTACGTTAATTTAAATGCATACAGGGCTGCTGTAACAACCAAAAGCCGACTAACAGACCAAGCAAATAAACAAACAAGTAAAATAGCAAGTAAATCTGCTTACATACGTAATTGCACCCTATGGCAGTGAGGCATCATTGCAACAACAACAAACAAACAAAGATCGATCAGCAAGCACAGAATTATCAATGTTGTCAATGTGCAACAAGAACCATGAACAAAATCACAGAATACGCATGTGCAGTCATATACTTCTTCATTTAGCTAAACATTCAGGGCTTAATTTATTGTTAAGCTTAAACGTATCATTTTGCATACATGTTGGAAGATCAAAAAATCCAAGTCCATGTCTTGAATGCTATCCACCGTAGTGGACACTCCCGCTGCCGCTTGTACACTATCTTTGCGTACCCACCGAATGCGCTTGGCCAGTCAACAAGCACTTAAAGTATTTGTTTACTAATTGTTTTTGAGGTTGTGTTTATTTATACGAACGTACAAGCAGACAAACTTTTGTACATCTGCACTTATGCATATCTTTTGCTCAGTTTTGCGTTGCTGTAAAAAAAATTTTCTTCTCGTTTTCTTGTGTATATTGCATATTTATTCATTTGGTTTCGCTATCGTAGTCAACGTCTTAAACATGGTGCTAATTACTCGTTTAAATTAATTAATTAATTTGCATTACGCTGATATTCTCTCACAATAGTTAACGTTCTTTTCCTCTTAATATATATTTTTTACCCTGAAACATTTTTTTCCCATTCTCAAACAGTTTTTATAACCGAGACTTTAAAACTTTGAACTTCTCGAAAAAAAAAAAAATAAAAATAAAAACGGAAGTCGTTGACTTTTGTCATCACATTCATTCATGTTATATGTTGATCGCAATGTTGCTTGTCATTCTTGTTTTTGCTCTGCTGTTTATGCTACTTATGGATATTTCGTGTACGGGTGTAAATGTCACTCGCGCATACATGTCTATCTATTTCTCCCTCGCTCTTCACGTACTGCTTGTGACATATTCGACAACAGTACATGTGTAGTTGTGCGTAGAATTTTTTTCGTACGATATTTGTACAAATAGAACCATAAAAGCATTGACCGGAAGCAGAGAGTATAGTTGCAATATGATGCAGTTTATTTTTTATGTTGTGCTTGTCTATCCAGCATCGCTTACGAATTCTAAAACAATGTTAAGCGCATTTTTTTTTATTACGTCGAACATCAAATATACATCCCTCCTAATGTACGGTTACTAAGCAACGCTGTTAACATTTTCTATAAAATATTACTGTTATTATTATTATTCTTAATTTAGCCAGAGAATAAATGCTAAGACTAAAGTATTAAAGCATTAGAATGAAAGGCTATCGGCTTTATTGGAAACTCTACCGCACTTTGAAACAAATTTGAACCTACGACCATTGAATAAAATTTAAATCAAATGTACTTTCAAATTTATTTCACTTAAAAAATTTATTTTCTTTCATTTATTGGTTACAGCCAAACTTGAATTTGAAATTTAAATTGTTCTTGATAATAATCGTTCTTCACTAGTTTTCTTCAGCTTATCTTTACGTTTGCCAAATTCACTTAGTACTCTCTTCTTACATTAGCATTTATTAATGAAGTGCTTTATAGTTCTTTAATTGATGTACAACAGCTGTTTGACATTTGATAAATATTTGTTTGGTGCTGCCATACAAATTTGGTTCTAGTTTTAACAGAAAACCAGAAACTTTTAGCGGACAACCAGTCCACTTTAATAAAGATGCGTCCAATTTAACAGAACTGCGTCCACTTAGCCGCTTTTTACAAGAATTCCAAATATGTAAAAAAGAGCATGTTGACGTTGAAAAATTAGGTTAGTGATAAAAAGGTTACGGACTTATTCCCCATACAAGGAAGGAAACCATTAAGAGACCATGCAGCATATTTTCTTAAGAGTTCGAGACAATTCATAAAAAATACATGATCATTATAGCTCAAACTTTCGCAGAAGCAGCTCGGATTGGTGATGTAAATTCATACACTTCGTGATGAAACACCATACGTTCTTCACATATATGATACTTTGACAAAGACTTATTTTCCAAAAAGTTGGTTTACAGAACCGTTAAAAAAGCGTTTAGTAAATTTGATACCACATCTCACATTCGCATAATATATATTTAAAATAATTATTTAACCTTATTACAGTGGAATTACAAAATTGCACAGGACCAACCTCTATTGGGTGTGAAAGTCTCAAATGCTTAGCTTAATCCCGAATCGTTTTACACTCATCGCAAAATTTTTTATAAAACACTTCTATGCCAAGTGTAAGAGTAAAAAAGTTTCAGTATTACACGTCAAAACACACATCATAACCTTCACCGATCTGAGAATTTGTCTACCTGCAGTCGTGATACTAAAAATTAAATAATAAGATTCAAACTTGATTTTACTTGAAATATTATAAATTTAAAGACATTTTTCAAAGACTCTTAAAGAGAATGGCGTCTCTCCTGCTGACACTCTTTAATAAAGCTGGTCGCAATTGGTCGGAGCTACAACAGTAGGTGCATGTCGAAACATTCAGAAACTTAATAGCATTAGAGATGACATAGCTAGCATCAAAGTCTTTGGTGGCAACTTTGATTTTTCTTAAGAAAGCGCCGTGAGTTCTATTTCGACCTATCATATTATTTAATTCTTATGCTATGTATATTTGGATAAATTGAAAAATCTAAAATGAAATACGCAAACTATATTAGGCAAGTGCCAAAACATCTTTCTCCCATTTGAAAGTACTATGGAACTATCCAAAGTTTCTGATCTGTCGAGACTATTAGACCAGACTAAGAGAAAAAAGGAAAAGAAATCGAAAATACGAATTACAATACAATTCCAATGCGTACCATTCACTTACTACATACAAACACAAATAAATGCTTTTTTAAAATTGTTAAAGTTACGAAAAAAAGGTTTCATCAATTTAAGATAATGAATTTATTCTTTCGACCTGCATAGGAAAAAGCTGAGGTAAACGTAGTGTTGCCGACCCGTTTATGCTAGTAATAAAAAATGTAATGAGAGAAGTCCATTAGAAGGCAAATCGTAAAAAACTACCCAATCTATTGGATGAATAAAATTCATTATACCTCAGTTACTGAACATATAAAATGCATTTGTTGCTTTTATCAAGCATAGGCAAACAAATGTAAATATAGAAAGCGCATTAAAATATAAAACAAAACTGAAGTGTATTTCATCAGCTTAAATGTTCGAAATTAATTACTAGTTGGTCGATGCGTGAAAAAAAATTACTAAAATAACATTGAGAAAATATGTTGAAAAATATGTTTTTAATATTTGAAACAAAGTACAACTCTTGCAGGAGTAAGCAGTCTTTCTCTTTTATTTAATTTTTTTCTGTTTTTTTGTAATAAAAAACTAAGATATTTACGTTGAAATATTATTTAGCTTTGGCTTACCTACAGGCAATTAATTCAACTTGGCTAAGTAAGCCGTCTGCCGAGTAAACCTTCGTTAAATATGGTCCTTTCGAAAATCTAAGTGGAAAGTGTGGTTTTGTAAATAGCTTAATTTGTAGAGCTTTAAACCCGTCAAAAGTGTGTTACGTAGGAATAATAACTAAAAGTCATGCACACAGATTACGAACCTATGTCGTTTATTGCGATCCCAACGCTTTACAAGCGGAATGGCTTTCATTTCACCTTACTTGTAGTGAATAAGATTTTGTCTATGTTAAAATTTTAATATTTTCAAATCAAATCAAATTTTTACTCTCAACGCTGGTCGTGTTGAAGACAAAGAACTTGGTAATATATCCTAAAACTAAACTTAATGTGAATAAGTATTAAGTAAAAGATCGCCCAAATCCATTAAAAGTTGTCTGCTATTAACGTTTACCGTCGCTAGAGAAAAAAAATTAATTATAATCGATTTTTCTCTTTTTCTGCCTCTTTCCACTTTTGCTGATTATGTTGTGACAGTTGTAGTTTTTGCTAATTTTTATTACTTTTTTTATTTTATAATAATCGCTGATTATTGTACATATTTATACAGTCAACGTCATACAAATACACGATATGTCGATTATTTTCTTTTCATTTTTTCTTTTTTTAAGTTGACAACATAATAGTTGAGTAGATGTTTGCATATGAATGCAAGGGTATATGTATTTTATCAATTAAATTATAATACGCACAGCAACCTGCCGTTAGCTGGCACAGCAGCTCAAACAGCAGTCAGCGAATAATAGCGCACAACTTCGACTCCTGTCTGGTGTTTATATGTAGGCAATAATCCTCAGTTACAGTCAAACGCGTAAATCCGTTTTGATTTTTTTCGATGGGTTTTGTGAAAAACTTTCACAGTTTTGCTGTTTTTTACTTTTATCTTCTTTCACATGATATGAAATCGTAATAAATCACTACAATTTCTGGTTTTTTTATTTAAATGAAAATTAAATGTATTTAAGAGTAAAAGCCTGCAACTTTTCCTTTTTTAAATAAATTATCAGCAGCAATGGCTTACGAAAAACGGCAACAATTATTCATTCCCTTTTCTTATAAAAACTTACACTTTGACAATATTTTTAATAAATCTTTTTGGCCTCGTTTAGAGGGGCGGGGAAAAAATTTCTTTTAAATTAAATTAATTCATTTAGCTTTCCATTGTACACTACACTTGTCCAAAATCCATGATAGCAACAATTGTCGCATTTTATTGCAGTATCAACTAAAAAGAATCTATTTATTGCATTTACTTTATTTCTGCATTTCCAGATAACACTCATATATGTTATGTGTGCCTGCGCAGCCAGCACACACTTAAATGAATGACTACTTAAACGGGCCAGAGACTAGCCCACCGCACACAAAATCATTCGTTTAACTTGCCACACGCAACGCACTCTATAAACCTGCTTTTGCTTTTTATTCCGACCGTTGTTGCTTACAGCTCAAAGTGCGACGCTCAACTAAATGTATACGTCCTGCGGCTAAGAAAACCTTGCGGCTGCGGCATGCGCTTCGCTCTGTTTTACTTAGGTTTCTCACACAAAGAGCTAAACAACAAAATAAAAACACACAAACTTATATACAAGAAAAAAATCAGCTATAGCAATAGTGTCAGCGTCTGCGAGCTTGCATGTGCATACATACATTTATACAATTATATATGTATGCATGTATGTAATTCATAGTGAATATTGTTATTAGCTGGTCGGTTAGTTTAGGGTGACCGCATGTTTTTAACATGAGTACGCACATATAAACCAAATGTAAATATTTTTTATTTGTTTTTGTCTTTGAATTGAGAGTCCAGCCAGAAGAATAAGAGAACGAAGCAAAAGAAAAGCCACTCTCTAATAATAAGATTTAGTAACAACTTTATTTCTTGCAATCTGTTTACAAGAGGGTGGTTTAATTAACCCAATTTTCCAATTTTATTTGAGTGCCGGTGCCGACAATACGATTACATTTAAAAATATTTTTTACATCGAAGCAGATTTATTATTTTGTAAAATGTTTAAAAGAAAAGTCAATCAATGACACGAATGCGAAAGTCTTAAAAGTGCTGTAAAGCTATATTTCCATGGACATCAAAGTCTATTGCAGGGACTTATTGCTTACAGTATAGCGCATATATTACAAGAAGTACCTTCCGAACTGAAGTTATATGCAGTGAAGAAAGTTATTAACATAAATATTAATTACGTATTTTTTAGCGCATATAAGTAGAAACTTCTGATAATAATTTTCAAATAAACTTTAGCATTTTGCAAAAGCGGAAAACACAATTAGTTAAAATATCCTTTTCCTAAAGACATACACGACGTTTAATCTCGAGATACATACACATAGTCGTCTCACGTGATATTCCTCTAATTTATTAATAATATTTTTTTATAAAAATTTGCAAACAGAACAATATCGGCATCTTGCTGAACTTTACAATAAATTAGTATTTAAATCGAATCGTTCATTTATTGTTTATCTCTTACGTTTTGCTTTCATTTGTATTTCGTCTTCCCGTTGCCTTCCTAACACTCTTCTTTTACAGTGGATATCACTAAAATCTGTCAGGGGCATTAAAAACCATTTCAATTTTCGTACTTGTTAATATAAAAATTTAATTAATATTATTAAACGTTTTACGCAAATTAAGACAACATCTGATTATAAATTTTAATTATAGGCCTATAAGCAATTTTCCTATAAATACGTAATTTAATACCACACGCCTTTTTCAACACCACGAGGTCTGACTTAACAGATCGCACTGCACACAGCACTGAGAACATTTGAATGAACACGCAAACATAAAACAAGTAGCGCAGTCCCCCCCAAGCATAAAAGACTCGGCTTAACACCACACAACCAACTAGACATGTAGAATAAGTTTATTACACTGTCTTTTACAAAGCCCAGAGCCCGGAATCGTATTATTTATCAAAGCGATCGTACACTGGAAAACATGTAAATTGAGAGTTAAGGCAAATAATAAGAGATCATAGAGCGAGAGAATATGGAAAATTATAACTTTCTCTCGTTTTATTTGCTGTGTCTGAAGGGGAATTTACGTAGCGCTGATTGGTGGTTTAGATATAACTGCTTTTTTTTTGTTATTGTTGCTACCGCAAATAATGTTACATTAGCAAGTAGTAGTTGTTGTTTTTATAGTGAATATACACTACTGATGTTGGCGATTGATCGTTTTCAAGACAGATCGTGGCTTAAACGATCTCCTTTTGTGTTTGTTTGTGCGTTCAACGATGTGTTTTGTTGCCTATGGCTAAATGGCGTCTTGAGATGTGTTTAGTGGCGTACAAATATGTATACGTGAATGTATGAATAAGCGTACCGGGTGTTTGGAGAGTTCACTAACCGCATTTATTGCGTGCTTTGTAATAGTCTTTGTTGTTACTGTTGATATTGCTTAAACATACACTTGTTGCAAATGGCTCAGGTGCAGACTTTGACCTTTTTTTCTTGCACAGTCGGGATTATGACTGAGAGCTGTAATTTCTCTGCTTCTTTGTGGCGCTTTCAAGGCTTTTGTAAAAGTAATTTTATGTTTCCACCTGAAGGGCTTCCATTATTCGCTTTTGCTACTCCATGGAACGATTCTGCTTCTGCGGAAGCTCATCAAACTTGTCTTAAAACAAGACGGCCTTTCTACAGGCTAATTTCACAGCAAGGCACGCATTACAATTCCGAACGACGCTCGCAATATTTGTGAACTGAAGCATGCGTTTTACAGGAACGATGCTGCTGATATTTATAATGGTTGAAGAGCAGAGATGGAACATTGCAATTTCATTCATAAACTCATTGGAGTATCCAAGTATTTAAAACGTATATATTATTTATAGATATATATGTGTACTTGTATTTATGCGAGCATTTGTCAACTGTCCGGCTAAGCAGTAGGAATTGATAGTTTGTACAATTTAGATTTGTTATTGTTCTTCGCCATACGCAGAAAGTTGATATTTCTGTCGTTGCATTCTTTGTTTGGCAAGTTGCATTTGTACGCCTCGTTCGAACGTGTAATAGTAATGCTGCGCGAATATGGAATAATGTCATGTACGTGGCGACAACGCGGCGGTCTTAAGCAAGTACACAACGTGCCCAGCAGCTCGTAATTCCCGTTCGTTCCATACATTTTAATGCACAACAGCATCTGGCCTCTGGAGGTAGAAGCAATGCAACGTTAATAACGTGAAATAAGTGCATGCAAGTACGTACGTGCAGTCCACTATAAACCAATGCAATGATCAGCAATTGTGACGCCACACCGTCAAAATGACCAACCGTCTGTCACCAATTAAATCGAAAAATATTTTACTCTCGCACAACAAACACCGCCAAACAGTGTGCAGTCCATCATACCAACAAATTTTGCCAAGCATATATAATATATCGGATTAGAAGACAGGTCTCCATCATAATAATGATGGTGATGATGATGGCAATCATAATGACTTAATGCTGCTCACGCGTAATCAAGTCACTCACACACTTAAACACACTTGTTAAACCGTCATTAACAGCCAAATATGTAACGCAGCACAACTTGGTACGACAATATTTTCACTCATTTCTTAACAATTCAAACCAACTACTGAAGCCAATAAAGCTTCCTTCGTCTTCAATGCATTTTATAGCCTGCTGTTTTACACGAACAGTTTAGCCTTAGGCAGTAGAGCAAATGCTCTACATCTGTTTCCGATTGGCTTGGGAATTCGTCACTCTTTTTTCCTTTCCTTTGTTTTGCTTTTTCAAGTTTCTTTTCTTTCTTTTCGTTTTGTGTTTTTTACTGCCAGCAATTTAAACTGGCCACTTTTTAACTGCTTATGGTGATGGACTGCCAGCACAAATTCACACAAATGCGGACAGCGTTTGTTGTTACCATACCAAGCATAAAACAAACACTGCATGCACATTCTATATTATATTACCAGTTAATTAGCCCCAAACATCACGCACGCACACATCCATATCTTACAAAGCATTTGTGAAGAACTAAGGTGTGAGGATATTTCACCATGGAATCTTGTAACATTTGATAATTAAATTAGGTTTCACCATTTTTGGTAGCGCATGCAGTGCTTTGTCCGCTGCGCTCGCACAGCTGCCTATCATTGTTAATATTTTTTAATGTTACAATACTTCCACTGCCCCCTGTACTTCTATAACTACTGTTAAATGTTGTGTGTTCCATAGAAGCAATAAAATACTTACTTTACACTTTAGAGTTCCGTGAATGTGTACGCATGAACGTATGTTCGTTATGTGATGGTTTCGCATTTATGGCAGCGTTTAACAACATTTAATTACTTAATATTACTGCCTGCTATAAATTAGAGTCGGTATGGTAACAAATTATTTGATTTACACTGGCAAAACAAGGAAGATCTCTCAATAGAGATAATTATTTTATGCATCAATACAATCGCTGTCTTCATTTATATTTATGTACTTTTGCGATAATATTCATAAGGTCGAAGCTGAACCATTTTCGCACCATTCGCGAACGTTGGTCTTGATGAGACAGACATGCATGAATGTGAAAAATTAGAAAAGCATTTTTTCAAACAAAAAATCTGGTTACTCGCGGTAGTATTTTATGATTATTATTGCAACAAGCTGAAATTCGAATTAGCTATATATAAAATATAATAACAACAAAAAATGCATCGAAATGCTTAATAGCATGAGCTTAAGAAATCAAATTGCAACAAACTTTGAAGAGTTTCACTGCCCCACCACTTGGTTATACCGCTAATTCACTAATATGACTAAAATCATTATTAAAACACCTTATATTGAAAATACCTTATAATTGTTGTCAGAAGCCAACTTCTTTCTCGCAATACCATGGAGGCGTGAGATAAAAAGAACCTTGCAGGATTGTATATTAATTTTAATAGCTCATTACAAATTGCCTGTAATTTATTTAAGTGGAAATTTGAACTGGCAAACCAGGGAGGGACTGCGTAGAATGAAATATTGATTTTAAAATGAGTATTTTGTTATTAGTGCTTAGGATAAATTTACGATTTTTAAAAGAACACGAATTAATATAATATATTTACTCTATCAATGGTACATTGTCTTTAAATTTCATCTTTAAGTCAAACACAACACTTAAATGCTTTACTTTTCGTACTTTCGTACGTACGTACCGCGGGACAATATTATTGCAAATTATTATATAGGTCTGAGGGACATAACAGTCCCCACGTTTCCTAGTGAAGTATATCGTCTTAGGTTTTTGACAGTTTATCGTAATTCTCCATTTAATAAAATAAGATAATGTCTTCCTCAATGATATTTGTAGGTTAGTTAGTATACCACTTGCCATTATTTCAGAGCTGAGAACTGCGGTGTCATCAGCTAGAATAGACAAGGTACAAACACTAAACTGAGGAAAATCAGACGGCCTTAAGTTATAAAGAAGACAGGATAAACATGACCCTTTGGGACATTCGGTCAGTGTACGACGACGTTCTGAACACCGTGAACCAGCCCAGAAAAGTTACGAAACTCTGCATTATTTTTGCAAGCTCTATATGGAAATTTAAATTGCGCCCCGCCAAGGGCTATTTAGGTTTTTATCGGGCTTTTTAATTGGAATAAGTTTAGCTTTCTTAAATTTATTGCGAAAATAGCACGAGTTTAGTGTGAGTGTCAAAAGTGCTTTAAGCCATGCATTGCTAATATCATAAATATCTGGTGATTTTTTATTTTTTAAAGCCTTGATTATATCCGAAATCCGAAAGAAGTATTTGTCACGAAAGCATTAGAATTACCCTTTTAATGAATCTTGATACCAATTTCGTACAGCCGTAAGGAGTCATGTTTCTTTTGACCAAGTAGAAGAGCTTTATAGTGTTTTTCATCTTTGATGGAGAATTTTTCAAAATGCATCAAAATCTGAATTAGCCTTAACAAATAACTGTAGACCAATAGAAAGTTTTTTTATATCATAGTCAGAACGTACAAATTTTTTAGGATGAAAATCGAAAGCAAAACAAAACAAAAGCTTCCCTTTTCTCTTTTATTATTCTCTTTTCTCTCTTTGTGATTTGAAAGAATGGTAATGGTAATGATGATTTATTTTCTAAGTAAATAAATCTGACCGGATGCAAAATTTTTCTTTTGATTCGAGACATAAAGATAGTTCAAAATTTAACATATAATATAGTTACTCGAGTTACTTCAAATCTTCCAAAAGTATACGTTATAAACAGTACAAATATATCTCAATTATTCACTTCACACACTCTTCTTTTGCTTATACGTTCAACTTTATAAAGAAGCGACAACTTGTTAATGCATAATTATGCAAATCTAAAACCGACAACAATTTCTCAAAACTGTCAACACCAAGAGCAAATCTCTCCCAAGAAATGAAAAGCATAAAAATAAAAAAGTTATGAGAACACCAACTGAGACAAACGAAAAAAAGCTTTAGCGCTGAGAAGACATAAAAGATACCGACGGATCGCCTCAATATTAATGTCACAGGCAGAGGACTAAAGGAAAGTGGACAGATAAAAAAATAGACACAGCAAGCAGCTTCACCAACAGGAAGGCTATTTACCTTGTATGACACGAATAACGCTACAATGATAATAACAGCGATGCGAAGAAAGGTAAGACCACAAAAGAAAAGGATTTGAGTTAACGAAGTAAACTACAACAAATACAGCAAGAAAATATACACAAGCCAGGCGACAAAACGCTATGCGAAATAAAAAAAGCAGTCAATGGTAATACCAGCAACGAAAACACCAGTGCCAAACAAAAGCTGACAATATTTACGACAACAGCAACAGCAACACCTTAGTTGAACAAATACAAACATATATCAAAACATATATCTCACAACCGCGCAAAGTTGAAGCTTAACACCTGTAACTCTTTTCAAAAATTTTAAGCAATTGGTTGGAGTTGCTTGCTATTTGTTGTGCCAAAATGTAAACACACACATGCTTGGTCACGCACTGAATACCGATATTGTCTGTCTTTGCTGTTTCTGTTATTATTATTATTATGACTATTATTATTATTATTATTACTTTTATTGTTATTATTACTATTAT
>NW_023998417.1:16155332-16227420 GCF_014805625.2 Glossina fuscipes
TACTATTATTATTATTATTATTATTATTGTCATTGTTATGGTTACGTTCGCATTTGTACTGCTGGGTAAATGGTGAAGCGGAGTATGTGGCAGGGAGAAAAGACCGCCAACACGATAATAGCGCAACAACAATAAGATCACTTTGCTTAAAAATTCGCAATGGAAAGATCTTATCATTCAACAAGTTGTCGTACAAGACATCTCATAACCCGCCGCTGCCGCCATTGCTGTCATTGCAAAAAGTGTGCTTTTAGCCGCCTAGTCTAAACAAATATACGCCAAAAAAGAAATACAACTAATCGCTTACCTTATTGCTGTCGCTGTCGCTGTCGCTGCTGCTGTTATATTCGATGCCCGGGTTTATAGCTGTATAGTTACGGCTCTTGCTATTATTATTCCAAAGCTAATAATGCTTCTGCTTGAGCGCCTTTATTAACCATTACACGACGTTTAAAACACACACGTACACACAGACAAACACACACACACAAGTTCATTTCCTTGGTACTTTCAACGACAAGAAAAAACACAATAATAATAATGGTAATAATAAGGGCAACAACAACAACTTTAAACTGACAACAGCAAATGTTGGTTGCCGGTTTTCCAATTTTTAAGCTCAGTAAGCGTCAATTATTCGTATAATTTATGATACCGTGTGAATAAAATAGGAAAGCAGCGGCAGACTCACTGATGTTCACCGACGAAATTGGGTAGGTGCAAAAAAATTCAAACTCTGTTTTTTCACATTTTTCTTTTCTTTTGCTTGGTTTTTCCCGCAATCTTGCCTTCAGCTCCCTTTTTGCCCCGTCCTGTTCTGTGTATACAGAGCTCTAGCGATGACGAGGCGATAAGCAACCGTCTTTCTGTATTAAAAATGTTTGCATTTTTTTATAATTTTACTTCAAGCTTTGAAAAGTATTATACTGTTAGAAGAAAAATGGAAAATTTGAAGTTATCCTTTATCATCCTTCCCTGCAAAAGAACCGGAATTTTCAGAACTCTAAGAGCATCTACTCGCTTCGCCACGTAACATAAACTAGGTCAAGGCAAAATTCCAAAACGATCTTCCTAAAGAGTTCTTCCTATGCATAATCTATGTTTACGCATATTTTTTTAAAAAAGAATTTTACGGAGATCGGGTAACCAACGATTCGATCCTAACCAAACATACCATACATTTTGTTCTAGTTTTAAAATCTTAACGTTATCTTGAATCTCCATTGGTTCATAAACAATAGTAAAAGCAAAAACATGAAATATTGGAATTTTTTTTTATTTGATGGTACCGTTGGATGTCTTCAGCTTATTAGTAAGTGTGTCGCTTTTTTCTGTTCTTTTTTCTTTCTACGCTTTTGTCCAAACAGTTTGAATTGCCCCGCAATTTATGTATTTGTACGATTATGATACGTTTCGCTTTTCTCTCTCTTCCTTTTGATGGCATTTGCTATTAAGTATTGATACGGGGGAAAACAAAAGAATGAAAAATAATATTTTTTCTACAGTGGTTTAAGTTTTGAAAAATTGGCTAAGAATATTATGCAAGTTATCTATATGGGTAAACGTTAATGAACATCCGCCTGCATTTAATAATTTACAAAACTCGACTGGCAATTAATGAACTCCCCAAATAGATATAACGGGACAATTCGCATGCAATCGTTAGATTACTCTTATAGTGTCAAATAAAAAATAGGTTGTGTTTAATGTACATGAGTTGCTTAGCGAAATTAGGAGCTTTTGAGAGGTCTTACACATATTCGGTATTTATATATCGAGCTTATAGTTTTAACTAACCAGCTCAAGTTAAAATGGAAAAACCTTTAAGATATGCTTAAAAGGTTGTTTTCTAGTTGACAACGTTCGATCAAAACATTCAAAAAAAATTTTATTATTTAATTTATTCTTAACATAGTCACACGGTTCATTAAGTCGTAGTTAAGCTCTTAGCCTGAAGCCAGCAGCAAGAAGAAAACGTAATATTCTCAACAAGACATTTTCTACTTAAACGAAATCAATTTGTTTTGCCTTCTGTCATATAATTGCAAGAACAACACACATGTACGTCTACAGAGCGCAACAAAGTTAGCAGCGCTGCCACAAAGTTTTTTTTCGAGACTGAACAAGATATGAAATTTTCATGTAAACATTGTCTAAACTAACATAGAAAAAAAAAAAACCGAAAGCCCCAAAAATTTAAAACTAACTCTAACTGACTAAAGAGTTGCGTTTTTTGTTATTAAACGATAATCAGAAGAAAAAAACACGACGTTTGCTGTCTAATGCATTGCGACGCCTTTTAAGTGCGTTTCTGGTAGACTCCTTTTTTAGCTCGCGGATGCAAAGAAAAATCCCGCAATGCAACGAAAGAAATCATTTTAAAAATAAAAATTGTCATAACGATACGCCAGTTATGAAGGAGAAGAAAGCTTACACTTAAGTTACTGAAATGAGAATTTTTCATATTCGGAGAGTTTGTTGTCCAAATATTCCTGTTTTTTTGCAGAGTTATTCACATGTGAATGTAACTCCATTTGTACGCCTTTCTTTTTGGGGTTTATAGGTTTTAACAAACGCTATACAGTTATTGGCTGATTGCAAGCTGAACTCTCTGTTCGCTGCTTGTAGTATTGGTTAAAAATGTTTCATGTAAAGATGTGTTTCTTTACCTATACGTTTGTTTAGAGGTTCTTACCTATTTTTGATTTATATGCAACCCTGCTCGTTATAATTGGCAGCAGTGAGTATACATTCGCCATAAAATAGACCTTTGTTTAGCAACGCCATGCGACTATGATTCCAACGAGTCTAGCAAAGTAACGACGCTCGCGCTCTCGAGCATGTAACAAATTCGACACAATATTTCTTGTCTGAAAATTGACAATAATTTTTTTTATAGTTTTCCATCTTAAACAATTGTTTCGTACGGATTATTTGAATGTTTGTTGTTATTACTATGTGATTTTTGGTTTATTTGTTTGTAGTTCTTTTTCGTTTTTTTTTTTTTTTTTGCCTTTTTAGCCGGTTAAGTATCTGGTAGGTTCATTGGTTAGTTGCTTGAGTGCAGAGAATGATTTATACGCTCACTTCCACTACCAACTACTACGTAAATGATTTTATGAGAATCTACCTACACACAATGGCGTTACAGGACTTATTATATTCAATTCACACAATGAACATGTTTCTACATATGTAACTACATGTTAACACCCGACTCTAGGGACTCTACACATTCATTGTTCGAACGAAACAACGTCTGGATGTTATTAAAATTCTCTCTTTTTTATATGGCCATATATGGCTTAATATGGAGTGTAAACGAAAAGTGGCAGACAATTTAAAGCTAACTAAAAAGTATTATTTTAATAATGACAAGTTTGCAATAATTCAAGGTAATTTAGAATGTAATATATGTGCGTGTATCAAGGAATGAGACAGTACAAAATGTGTGTCGCTTTAGCTGTTGAACACAGTAAACTATACAAACGCTTGCACCAGCTTATTGAATACCACCATTTGAAATTAAAAAAAAACTCTTCTTCTCTCGTTAAAAATTTTATTTTGAAAAACGGCGACTGTGATGATCTTAGACCAAAGCCGGAATCAAATAGTCAAAACTGAAGCTACCAGTCTACACAAAACTTATTCAATTAATCTAAATTTTCTTTCATCGCAAACAGTAACGGGTAGTTACATTGCTTTCGTAACAAGCCTCATGAAACCTAAAGCCGATTTGCTTACAGAGCAGAGCAGAGAGAGAGAGAGAGAGAGAACTTTCAATTACCGAAAGTTGTTTTTCAAGCTGTCTAAGGCGAGTGGAAGACAAAGAGGGCGGTGCACAATTTTTAGTTACAAAGCAAAATAAAAAATTTTAAAGCTTAAAACCATAGCCGATATGAACAAGTTCTTAAGAAACCAAATCACGGATTGCAATAAGGTCAAAAACAAGATGTCATTCTACAATTATCTTCCAATTCTATAACGACTTAGAATAGAATAGCAATGGAACTCCATCGCACGCTGCTCAAGTTGCTGTGGCTTTGGTGGATGCTACCTTCTTACTTGAAATCTACATTCAAGTAACATGTCTAAAATTTTAACTATTTGAGTTAAAAGATTGGAAGTGTTTTGACTAATTAACTTTAAAAAATATTTCCAAAGCTTATAATATTTCAGAAATATTTGATAATCCTCAATAAGAATGCCTTTGAACACTTACACTCGATTTTATGCACCTTATCCATTTTCGACATACTGAACTTATGCCTATGTCCATCTTGATTCCAACTTGATCTTTCGTAGCCCTGTTAGGGAGCACGCGTAAACATTTGGCTTATTGAACTCAACAATGTTGAACCAGAAGAAATGAAAGAAAAGGTCGATTTTAAGACGAATTTCTTTCATAACGGTATATCTTATTAAATCAAACAAGTTGAAGGATGTAGACTTCTTCCTTTGACCGCAAACCGCGATCGTATTTACACATTAAACAATCTTTGAACAAAAACAGGAAAATTAGTAACAACATCAAAATTGTTAAACATAACATAATTTTATATATTCGAGCATGTGAACGTTTATTATACCTAGCACCAGTCAAGAGAAGACATTAAGGTATACTTCTTTCTCTTTCACTTCTTTACTACTAACAAGATCATCAGAAATGAAACGAACAAGTCATAGCACAAAGGCTTAGCATAAGCCCCTAATAGAAAATGGCCACAAAAATTAATTCTTTGGCGTGATTGAGAAGAGAGGAGCACTTGGTACACATAAAAGAACTGGCGTCGGCAATACTTTGCTTGCATCGTCTGGTATTGTAGTCGGATACTAATTCTCTTTTCATTGATTTCGCCTTCGTGATGCACTTTAACGAAATGAAATCGGATACCTTCACTTATAATGTCTGTTTCAATTGTATTCAAACCATTACAAGTTGCATCCTCAGCAGCTTAAGTTAGTGTATTAATATTAAACACAACAAAATTTGGAAAATGCCTAACATTTCACAACGTCATACCATTACTTACGTAAACATGAAATATAGCAGCAGACGCAACCACTTTAATCGCTAAACCTAACAAGTTTTGGTCACTTTACGCGAAAAATACAGAAATTGTTATTAGCCGTTTTATCCGTATGGTTATATTAAATTTCTCCTCACGCCCTGACTACTGACGCTGCCGCCATCAAGAACACCAGGCACAAAATATTGGTCAGTTAATCTAGATGGATAGTGGTGTTATTGAGCTATACTGACGGTTGAAAGGTTAGCGATCGCTTGCCACAATTAAAAGTGCAACAATAACGTAGACTCTGCCTACAATAAAAAAACTCCTTTAATTTGATTTTTGCCAAAGCAAATGAAATGAATGTTCCTTCGTTCTTCGTTCTTAAACGTTTTCTACCGGTATATGCTCTCTTGTTGGAAAAAGGAAACTCGAAAGAAATTGCAACAATTGCAAAGATCACTTGAAGTTTTACTTATAAGTATCTATACATAAAAGCTATACCCTCCATTTGTCATTCTCTTTTGCCTTTTTATATCCTACACTACATTAAGTTTGTGCGAACTTAGGATGAAAGATAAATCCGCCTTTTACTACACCGATCGATACAGCATCATTTTTTGAATGGATTTAACCTTATCTGTCCATTTGGCCATCCGATAATTGCCCATATATTTTTGTGCTCAACTTACAAGTCACAATTTTTGAAATATTTTGGCGAAATTTGTGGCACTAACGTATTCAACCCAAGGCGAAATCCTACTAAAAAATTGGATCGAACATCTTTTACGATCATTCTCTAAGCTAAATTTTGTTTTGAAAAGCCATTTTATGAAAAAAGAGGGCAATTCTCAAGAATTTCCGACAGCAATAGTCTCTCGGCATTCTAACTTGGTTATTGGTTGCTGATGAAAAAATTGAAACGAATAAAGCAATTATTTGATCTTCTCCCATGTCATTGTTCCTACAAAGTGTCCACCTACGAATGTGGACAGAGATATAGGTGTATGTTCGTTTATGTTGGTGGGATTGTATCCTTTTCCATTTACCTTTTATTATATATTATGCTTGCCATTGCATTTACATGCTTCCAAGGTTTTTTAGTAAACCTCATGTGGTATTCTTTTCCTTTGGACGGAGGGACACTTCTTCTCGTATCATTTTTAAACATTCATTCATTCATTTTTGTTTCGCCGGTTCAAAGTATACTTTTCCATTTTTCTCCGCCTTCTGGATTATGCCAATATTTAGGAGTTAAAACAGAGTCTTCGCAGTCTTCCAAATTAACTTTTCTGAGTAGACCTCGCTCTTAATTTTCTGCCCATATATGCACGTACAGCAAAAACAATGTATTTTGTGGTGAAAATGGGTCGATCGCAGTAATTTAACATAAAATTTAACTGTACCAAATTTGATCAACGTAGCTCTATTTTTTGGATCCTACTTCGGATAAGAACTCTAATAAAGAAACCTCTCTTGAGACAATAAGTTCTAATTATTAATATTTGATAACAAAAATTGGTCCATGCCTGTAGTTTGACATGAAAGTTAATAATGGCGAATTTACATCATACAAGTCTATTTTGTGGACCGTAGTCTGTGTAGGCAACAACATAAAATTTGTGGTTTTTATAACAAAAGTAAGTAAAGAATGATAAACACGTCACTTTACGTTTTGTGCACAGTTCTATGGAATGACTTTCATCAAGAGGTCGACTTTGGCCGACAATGATGTTTTTACTTGTTTCCCGCCCTCTGCCCCTCTATGTAATATCTGTTATAAACATTCTCCTGGTCACAAATATGAAGCTATCGACCTTAAATTTGGCAGAAACATTGGAAATTCGTGCACGCAGGTTGGTATTGAAAATGGTCCAAATCGTTCGAAGCTCACGGCCACAGCACCACGTAAACTGAAAGCAACTCTGTTTTTCAGAAGGCATACAAAATTGGTTTTTTGCTCATTACTCATAATCTTAGCAGATAAATGTACAAAAATTTGATACACATTCTGTGAGCGATGCTGTAGCACCTGCACAAAAATGGAAAAAAGTGACCACGCATACCCAATATTATAGTGTACCAAAATTTCATTGTTTTTTCAAAACCTTTATAAAGGGCAGAAACCAGCTTCAAAAACTGCATTAAGTATGTAAGAGGAGTGCCTGCAACAAACACCACAAAGACAGAGATGGCTAAATCGATTCCGAATTGCACGCTGATCAAAAATATATATACTTTGTGGGTCTCTGAAGCCTCCTTCACTTTATAATAAAATGAGTATACAACCATCCTTCGGTTACGGGTATAAAAGATTACACTTCATAGTCGTTTTGTTTGTACTTTTAAGTTTATTAGCGCGCCTGAAATCGACAAATATATGAAATATCCCTAATTGTTAGTAATTCATTAACAACTTATTCATTAGAAATATAAAAGACCTGCGAAAGAAATGCGATGCAAGATCCTCTCACCCAGAAGAAAAAGCCAGCGTATTGTCGTTGCGAGAAAGGCCATTTGCCCTAAACCAAAGGGCTAACGATGTTTTGCTCCATCTTAGTGAACTGAATGGTATATTTGCTAAGTGATGCTGCCTAGATTACTACCAATTTGGCTTTTGGATGATCGCTTTATACCGCTCCTTAATTTTGACAAATCTGGGATATTAGCATTTAAAGTGTTATTGATAAGCAAAGTTGATGACAAAACTTCCTACAAAACACTAGTTAATTATAATCTTTGATACCAACTAACACGATAGGGCCGAAAGGCCAGCTAAACGGTAATATATGTCAATCAATTGATCTTTGTAGGTGTCTTAATCTTATAAAGGGAGGAAGAGATCAACGATATTTATAACATAATGGCTTAAAATGTGAACATAGTCATAATGTATCAGCGAAAAATTCTACAACGCTATGTATAGCACTTTATCCAGCGTCGAGTAGTCTTCTGTTTAAACACATATGTAAAAAAAGTTCCTGAAGACCTGCTAATAATAAATTTATCCCATTTGTTTGAAGACTTCATAATTACAGCCATATTTTCTAGCATTTTTGTTCACTCACTACAGGGGTAGAGTTTAACAAAACCAATCATCCAGCACTGTTATGACCTTTGCACGCCTTACTTACGTTTACTGCCTGCGGAAAAACATTCTTATGTATGATATGTTAACAAACGTCCTTGTCATTTTCTATTTGCGGTTTTAGTGTCATGTTCGGTTTGATTATTCAATGTGTTTGATAATACGATAAAATGTTTTCTTCGTGGTTGTTTGTAGTTATTTTAAGACTCGCTTTCTCTGTGCCTTTACTCCTCTAGCTGGATGGTTCAGTGTTGCAGAAGCGTGTTGAAGATTTAAAAGATTATCACAGCAATCCTTATGAAGAAAGCTTTACGTTTCCATGAAGTTTCTGGAGTGTAAGGTGCAATCCATTGCGCGCACATGCACTTGAAATAGTGGCAATATTGGCGATTCAGCGAATGTACGAAAACTCTGTTGCTTAAATATTGCGAATATTTCTTTTTTGTAGCATTTCTTACATCCTTCGTTTTCTTAATACAAACGCAACTTACACGCACGCATATTATTGGTTTGCGTTTAGTCTTCTCTTTATGAATACATTCATGGAACTTTTTTTTCTTTGTGCACCACTTTGGCTTCTAAATTGGTTTTAATTTCAAATAATTTCATCATTGATAAATTAGATATTTAATCTTACGATTTTAGTTGCTTGAATTGGTCATATGTGATTTATCTAACTTTATTTAACTAACGAAATGATGGTAATGGTTTGTGTGCAAATGTGTGCAAGTGCATACGTCGCCGTGTGTTCGATGAACAATCTGGCGTAAATTTTATTGACATAATCAGTTATCGCGCATGATGGAAACAGGGATTGTATTATTATAGCTACTTATTTGGTAGCTGTATCTCTTGCTCCGTTGTTGTTAATGTTTTAAAGAATTCAAATTGATGTTTTCTGGCAGTCGCAAAATATTGCTTTAGATATTTTAGCGATAGTGCTGATTTGTGGCTGTTTTCTAAACACACCATACCAAAAAAACAAAAAATAGAAAAGTTGATGAATTGGTAAATAGTTATTCAGTGTCCAAACAAAATTTTTACTAATTGCAAAGTATGAATATATGTTTTTATCTAGTTAATGCAGAATATGACGCAAAAAACTGGCGAACGTAATAGGAATTATTTCATTCCCATTATCCTTTTCAGATTTGTGCAACAATTTGATATTTCATTGTAATCTAGCAATCTAAAATCTAAGTTTGCTACTACGATTTCTGAATGAAAACAAACAAAAAAGAAAATAAAATTCGGTCGAGACCGAATCCTTTTCCCATCAGCTTTTACTCCCAAAAAAGACAAAAAAAATAAAAGAACAAAATTCTCATGCACGATAATATGGGTGCAGTTGATTTCCTCCATTTTCAAAATAAATGTTTTTGTCGTAGAGTAATGTGGGCGTTGTAGGGGTGCCCTTTGAAAAATTTAGGTCAATTCCAAATTTTGCAAATTTTCAGGTGGTGCCTTCATTTTCGCTAAGCGAACCATATTTACTACAACGATATGCAAACAGCATTCCAAATTTGAAGCTGGTCAGAGTTTTGTATACTTTTGAAAAAATAATTCAACTTCGATACAATATAATATTGTATGGAGATGCTACAGCATCGCCCGTAGAATATGGATTCAAATATTTGAGCATTTATTTGGTATAGTTTATGAGTAATGAGTAAAAAACCAATTTTTCATTTCTTTTGAAAAACAGAGATGTTCTCAGTTTACGTGGTGCTGTAGCCGTGTCCTTCTTCCAATTTTGACCATTTCCGATACCAACCTGCATGCAAGAACTTCCAATGTTTCTGCCAAATTTGAGCTCGAGAATGTTTACAACAGACATTACACAAACGGATGGCTGATCAAGAATATATATACTTTGTGGCGTTCTTCAGTGATGGGTATAAAAACAAGAACAAGGAGCAAATATAAATTAAAATACATAACGTAAAATCTGTCTTGTTGAATTCCTACGAAAGCGTAACTTCGGACTGAACAGTAGCAATTTTGTTAGCTTCGACTCATAGTTGACAATTTTTATACGGAATACACCAGCTGCTGAAGTAGTTAAATGTCGATACCTTAATCCTGGAAGCCTCGACTTCATATTTACTGACGAAATTTATTGCTCATAGCATTTGAAATAAATATACCGAACTTTAATCGAACATTAAACGTACACGAAAAAAAGAAACCAATGCCTACAGATGAAATTTTAAATCAACGTGGTCAACTCTATTAGTTACTCATTAGTCTAACATTAAATTAAGAGTCCATATACAAATAAAACTGTAAGCAATCATTTATTCAAAGAAATAAAAGCCCTTTGCGTGACTAACGAAGTGGGGTGACCCACTTAGTACAACATGGCAAGCTAATATGTTACTAGAATCTATGTTGCGGATCGATTGAGCTTCGTTAGTTGACTACAAAGATAAAAAGTTTAGGAAAGAAATGTATTTAAGGTCAATAAATGCAATTACTAAACAAAAAAAAACACTTATACATTTGGTCATCTGTAATTGGTAAAAATATTCCACACGTAAGGCATGGGAATCTTTCTGAAGCTGACATTTTCTTATTATGAATTCATTTACTGATAATTGGCATATATTCAATATATCACAGATTCAATACTAGATTCAATACAACACAATTTTTAGTCAATTATTAATGAATTTTGTTCAACTAATAAATTCAATATTTGGAAACCTGTCACGAAGAGATAATCAATTTATTTTCCTTTCTTTCTGAATTAGCTCTAAACATTTGCTAAAACTCCATTTTTAACAGGCATCAATTTTCAAACCTTTTGTGTATTGTTTACCCAAACCAAAAATACACCTACAACTTTATTAAATGAATTCAAGAAAGAAAAACACAACACCAAAAAAGTCTACATAATAAGGCAAGTAAAGGAAACAAAACAAAAGCATCTTGACAAAGGCATCATATTTCTTATGACACAGTGTAAGCCAACAGAAAAAAAAGGAACTATAGAGAAAAAGCAAGAAAGGCGCAAGCCAAGAAGAAAAAACCAATCCAAGTAAATAAAAACCAACTACACAACCACAAGAGCAAAAACTTAAAAAAAGAAACTGTTTCTAAATGTTATTAAAACGATATAAACCAAAAGGCAAAGGAAACCGCCAAACGGCACTTTACATGCATCCGGCGTACAACGCGCACATGATACTCAAATAACCTCGTAGTACGGCCCGAGTATTTAAAAAAGAAAGAATAAAACGATAACAGATAGAGAGAGATATAGAAAGAAAATGTGTGTGCTCTTGTGATTGTGGGTGGCTTATGGAAATATATATATTTAAAATACAACATCAAACAAAAAATTCCACACATGTCATAGCAAATCACACCAAAACCACAACAATTGCAATCTTGATAGGGCAAACTGACCAAAAATAGCTGTAACAAGGAAGACACCAAAAACATAAAATAAGCTTTCAATGCTAAAGTATTTTCGTTTTAAAATTTTCTATAATTTTCGTAAACAGGATTTTGTCTTCTATTAGCTGAAATTCTTAGGTGTTTTTCATAACTGGATTTGATTACCAATTGCAAACAAATTATACGTACCCTTATTAAACCACATCAACCATCCTTAATTAATCCTATTGTTGTGTTTATAAAATAAAATATAGCACAAAAGCCTTACTTCGCATAAGTTATCTGCGCATATGCGCAATAGGGTTACTTTTTCTAACCGCTTTGATATCGCAATGAAGTGGTATCGATTAAATGAGGCGTTAAACGCGCAATCTCAAGGCGGCTTGAAAACCGGGTGGTTTATCTTTTTTTTGTAGGCTTTCTAAAATATATCGCAAGGGTTGTCCTTATATCCATTCGTGGCTGATATCAAAGTTAATATGAAAATTATTACTTCTACAATCGAGGGTTCTCAACGCTATACAAAATCTGAGCATGTGACAATTTCGCATGAAAATTCAATCATCTGTACAAGTGTTTTTTCGAGAACGTTGACAGTTGCTTGTGTGTTGTTGTTTGTTTCTTGGTTGATCAAGTGCACTTGGGGCTGTGCAAACTGTTAAATTTATATAAGTTTATCTATGTCGTTAGACTACTTTTTTAACCTTTTTTCATTATTATTATTATATATATTGTTTTTGTTTTGTTGGGCTTATGTCATACTTTCATACAGAAAAGCAATATTGTGTGCGGACATGCTTTTTTTAGCAGTTATTTTTCTTTAAATACTTGCGTATGTGTGCGCGTGCGTATTTCATTGAATCTAACTAACGATATATAATTGCAGGTCTGCCGCTTTATAACCAACAGTTTTCAAAGTTTCAAAGGATTCGCCAAAAATTTGTATTTTTTAAATTAGAACGAGCATTGTTGAATTCCTTAAACATGGCTTCCTCCTTTACCTTTTAATAATACGTCGAAAGTCCGAAGAGTTATCACAGCTTGACTCAACATGCAATACAGTTGCTGGTAAAGTGCGAAAAGAGCGCTTTATTTTACCCGTTATTGTTAATTCCAATCAATTCAGTACTTCCGCACAAAGGACACCTGTCTGCATCTTATTAACAGGAAGCTAATGCAGGATTGCTGATGCGAGGAGAAGTATACGGTGCTAAAAATTTTGCATTAACTTAAGCACATTTACTACATTAAATTTTGGCAACTTTCAAAAGTAAGATGTTCTCTTTCTTTTAATGTATACTAACTTTTCTATCCTATACGTTCAATATTTAGCTGGCCATCACATTCATGTAATCAACATCCACTCTTGTCTGATCCGTAATGAAAAAATTTGACTTCACTAACTTCTGTGTTTGTATAGCAAGGGCGATTGCACAACTGTACTCTACCAATAGTTAGGGCGCAAGATTGACGTTAAATTTACATTCTCATCATTTGAAGACGCTTAATTAATTACAACAGAGGAAGAACAACGATATTGCGGATGTAAAGAGCAAATATGCTTTCGCACACGGACACACACACACAAAGTCAGATGTATCAGCATGTGCTGAGCATTAATGCGCCATATAAATCATTAATTTTTTGCCAACAGAACCTCATTTGTATCTATAGTTAACTAAAGTATATCGTCTTTAACTTTATTCAAATTCTTGGAAATTTGATGATATTACACATTGTGGTGCATGTTAACAAATCTATAAAAGTCGCTAACACTAACCACAAGTAGAAGTAGCAGCAACCGCAAGAAAAGGCTTTAAACCGTGTATTTTTAAGAGCAGAAAAAGAAGGACAGAGGCCAAAGAGAAGAACTTGAATACCAACATGAAATTGTAGTAAAAACGTGCGCGATAACTTTGTGTAAATCACGTCAATATCGAGTGTTGAAAAGGTTGTAGTGTTTTATGGTAAAGTGATGGTGTCGATGCTATATCATCGCATGCAACAAAATATGCTTAAATAATACACAACACCTTGCCGTGTATCTATTGAAAGCTGAGACGAAGAATTTGTGCATATATGCGTGCCTTCATACTACACATGCTAGCCAACTAGCCTGCATGATCATATGATCAAAAAAACACTAATATTCATATATACGTACGCTTATGAATAGGCATTTATATTTTATCATCTACCCGCTAAAATGAAAAACGAACAGTTTTAGAATGGAAAATATCCTTTATTTCCTTCCTCGCTTTCTATATGGATCTCAGATAATAATGTGAACGAATAGCAACACATTAGATCGCCATCTCAATATCATAGCTATGGGCATATACACGCACTTTGATCATTATCACCAGAATTGAAGTCGAAATGCTTGCTTATAAAATATTTGCAATACAAAAGGAGAAAAGGTAAACAGCAGCGTTATAAATAAGAATATTCCATATTTCAGAGAAAAAGGATATACACATAAATACACATGAGATAGGCGTCTAGAGCAAATACATCAAACGCAAATACTCTCATAGCTTTACGTAGTACTACTCACATACGATACTTAAACAGATTGTCAGCCGTTAAAACTGTTGAAATTGCATTTATGTGGATGCAGTGGCAAGTAAACTGCGTTTAATAGCTTAGATGATGACACGATGACGATTGCTGTTGATGTTGGTACTACAGCTAGTATCGGTGCCACACTGACCACACTAACTCACCAACCAGCCAAACTCAGAAAAGATTGTTAGTTACACAGAAATAATTTTGTGAAGGTGCTTTCGATATGTGGTAAGAAACATATGTTACTCGAGCTGCCGTTAAAGTACATGTAAGTGTCATATTGATATGAATTTATGACATCACGTGGCCATACAATCGACGTTTTCGGTTGTATTCAAATACTGAGTGGAGTAAACATCAATATTCTGCAGTGCACTAAATCTTTCTTTGCAAGAAGAAACTAAAAAAATGTAATGCGCCGATGCACAAAAATCCCATGCTTTACCATAGACAGGCAACGTATAAACCTTTGCATGTTGCTCGGAAAAACTTGTCTTAGCCTAAACGAGATATAAGTTTTTGTGGTGCGTTGTGAGATTACAGAAAAGCACAATTTCTTTTTGTGAACGCATTTTCCATCAGCACAGTCATCAGCAACGATGCATGTGAATTTCAACATTGCTTAACCGCACATGTCAGTTGGTCTGTTCTAGTTGTTCGCCATTCGCAAGAAAATGTTCGAAAAATTGCTTTAAACAGTAATCGTTTAACATGCAATATAAACCAAGTAATTGGTTTAATTATGTTGTAAAGAGAAATTTATGAAGATGGAAAAGCTTTAATTTGATGCAAACACCATCATCAGATCAATGGATATCCTAATTTTTAAAGCAAAGAATTTAGAATTTTAATTGAAATCAATTTGTTGAAACGATAGATGGGAGGTATTGGAAATTCCTAAATTCGCTTCTAACGGATGCAGTTAAAATAATCGCATGCCGACTTTAATGTTATCCCTACGAAGAAATCTAAATATCCATGTCTTCTTAGCTAGTTTACGATATCTGACTTCTACTTGCTTAGGAGTAAAAAATCATTAAGTTAATAGACAAAAAAAATTTTGAAGAAAGAAGAAGCACAATAAGAGTAAAAACGAACACTGCAATACTTAAATTATATTTATCGTCTTAGTCTCATATATTTGCAACTCTAGTGGAATCATCAATCTTCATGGTAGAACAACTTGTTGTACTCTAATTTAAAACCGTTCACATTTTCGAAACAATAAAAAAACCGATAAAAGTTAGATAAACATCGAAAGAATCATTTTTGCAACAATAAATCATACGCATCTGTCAAGTTCATAAACAAGTAATTACACATTAGTTTGCATTATTCGGATCTTATAAGGGTTAAAAAAGAAAAAACAAAAAATTGAAAACAAGTGTAACACTTGCTAAAGAAAAACAAAATTTTAAGTGAGGCCAGCTGCTAATATGGATTACTTTAATTTATCGTTTACCCAAACAAACCACCCCGATAATTATAACCGCATTGGTACAGAGAACAAGCGCACACCCCTTCGAAGATAATTGAATAATTAAACACTGATCCTAACATTAGGCAAAGATATAAATAAAAATGGAAAACCATCACAACGTCAGAGATAATCCTGTGAGATCAAAAAGCAAAGAGTTCAACTTGTCAGTCTCAAGTTTTATAAAATTTCAAATTTAACAATTTCTTTTTTTGCATATCTCATAAGTCTTATGTAAGTACTTACAAATGAACTTATTATTCAAGTTATAGTTATAATCTGACAGATTTTTGTGGGTGTGAAAAGTGAACAAGTATTTCTTTAGGGGCTTTTCCACTCAAAGTGAAGAATTCAAGAGAAAGAGTAGCAAGTTCTTATTTCATTTACAAGGCAACTAAAAGACATTTGTGTTAATCATGCTGGACGCAGGCGTAATATGTAAACCCAAATGGATAAAATATACAGACATTTCGCGACTGAGAAACAGTGGTGGCGAACCTTTTTATTTGCGCGCGTCTAAAAATTAATATTAATTATTGCTTTGCTCGTATGCCAGACAGCTTTTAAGTAGAAAAATTAATAACAATATAGATATTTCAGAATTTTATATCAGAATAAAGGTTGATGAAATGTCATTTTATGTTTGTAATATTCCTTCTTCCGTATCCTTATGGAAGCTACCCAATAAACGATTATTTTCAATAGCTTCCAGTTCATTTCTTAAATCGTCAATCTTTTGTTTTCATATGGAAGTCGATTAAAGATCAAATAATTCAATTCAATCAATTCAGCCAGTATATTAAGTTTATCCCGATATCGTGCCTGGGAACATAATGAGAGTTCCTTTTCGAATTCCTTAAAACTTAAACTAAATTTGTCCATTAGAGATTGAATAATTTCAGAAAAATCTTTTATTAATTTATATTTGTCATTTTTTTTCATGGCAATCTAAATTTGAATAGAATTTACTTAAGTTTAGAAAATATTTGCATATATTTGAAATAATGTCACGATTAAAAGTTTCTAATTTAGTTTCGAAACCTTAAAGTAATGGCTCATATTGAAAAGTCTCCGCGGTTTTTCGGGCTTCTTTTGTACCCTGCTTTTTTAAAATTATTTCAAACTATCATGCAAACTATTACTACAAAATTTCATCGATTTAGCGATATCAAATTCATTTCCAGCTTGTTTGCAGAACGCTATTCAAATTAATTTGATGTATGAGAATTAGTTTGGAATGTATATGCAAAGTTTCCCTTTTCTATATTATTCAGAGTGAATAGACATGTTAAAGGGCAGGTGGACTAAAGGATTGCCTGACCAAGAAGTGTGTACACAAACACTTGATTGAGAGTCTGTTGATTTAAAGTCTGTCATCGACGGAGGCCGCGCATATTTTATCAAGTTCCTGTTATCTATTTCGTCGCCTTTCGATGCTAACGAATATAAGAAAAAAATTTTTTAAAAAACTAGAATTACCCTGCCATGTTCCCAAGTTATACGGAACATAGACGTGGCTAAAACGGCATCAGAAATGCAATTTATATTTTGAAAAATCGGGGTAGCAATATCTTAATAAATTTGATCAGAGTTATCATTACCAAAATCTGCGGATTTAAACAAAAATTCGTTTACCAGACATGTCACTTTCATCGAAATTTAGACTTACGTTTCAGTGGGATAGAAATTTTGATTAACTGGTTGTGTAACAATGTTAATAAATCAAAGATTTAACGCATTACGTTTCGTGGATGCTAGACACAATTCTTCCCATAGTTCCCTCAAAGTTTTTTTATGTCATGAACAGAGCCTAATATTTTATTATAGCATTTGGACTTAACTATTTTTGCATTTTATGCGTCTCACAGTAAATCTCCTGCAATTCAGGTGTCCTACACCTTTCCACCTGTCGAATGCTTTACTTAGCGAACGAATTAAATGCCTTAACTCATTTGTAAAGCACTACTCCTTGTTTTATCCACTTATTGTTTTGAAAAATATATTCTCTTCGAAACACCTTTTGATATTTTGAACTGCAAAATCCAATTCCTTCTTTACATCAGCAAGGTGATAAACTTGATTCCATTCAATACTTGGAAAATTTTTGTCCAGAGTGCTATAATTAAAAATTTTTAAAATTTCTATGTATTAAGACTGATTTGTATGCTGATATTCAAAAAGCTGATTTTCCCATAGAAACAGAATTATTCTGAGACAACATAGAAGCAAGCGACTACATAAAATTGATAACTTTAGATGCGTAGCTTGTAACGAACAAGTCATGCAACACGTTGTTGCATTCGTTACGGCAAGCCCTATTGTATTTATGTAATAAACAAGCTCTACTGTCCGTTATATACTGCTCTGAAAAACATCCGATCAGATTATATCTGCATAATCAAGTGTTAATATCATAAGTTTTTCTGTAAGAAAGTCTGAAATTATGAAAGAATTGAGGCTATACACATTGCCTACGGGAAGTTTATTAGCGTTATGCCTAATTTTGAGAAACGTAAATTCAGCGCAGTTTATTTCACTCTTATCATTCATCATAGATCAAGCAAACTCTAGCAGTCTAACTTAATCATTTGCCTACAGTCGTCAAAGTTGAGACCAAAACTAATACTAAGGTATAAAGAAATTCGTGGATGTATGCATAAATTCGAACGTCGATCGAAATAAGATTTTTTCATTAAAAACTATTTTTTTTCTCGCCAGATTTTGAAGAAACTAATTAAAACAAATATTATGTTTTTTTATTTTTAGGAAGAATTTTCAATTTAATAACGTAACAAATAAAGTATTTCAGAAGACAAAAGCAACAGACAGACACATTTGATTGGTTCAAATTCGATTTTTCATAAATGTTTGGTTTCTAATTAAAATACCACAGAAACAAAGCAAAGTTTGTTTCTATAAGAGGTTAAACGTTTGCTGAAAGCATACAGCGGCGCAAAACCCGAAAGGATATAGCAACAACGACAGCAGCGAAAACAAACCGATATAGCAATTGACTAACACACGTATATATAATAAACGGTAGAAACATGAAATACTACAAAGAATAATAAAACCGACCTTTAACAAATAAGCTTCCTATATATACAAGATTCTCATATATATATATGTCGATGTACATATATATTTAAGTATGTATACAACTGTTCGTACATATATGTTTCTTTTTCTTATTACTAATGAAGCGCACATAAGTTAAAACATTTTTCACTCAATGTTATGAAAATTCCAACGAAATTACGCCAACAGATCCCAGAGAACCGGCAATGAAAATGTTGAACGCGAACAGATTTTGTGCTGGAAGAAGAAGCTTTTTAATCTGTATTTTTGTGATGGTAGAACACAGGAACAGCATGCGTGAATATGCAGCCCAGCATGAATGCCAAATAAAATGAAAAATGTGCGAAAGTTTTTAAACTTGCAAATGGCCAACTGAGTGACTGGTTGCTGGTTGATAAAATGACTAAACATACAGAAATAAACGAAAGATTGGCAACTAAACGTAAGGAAATGAACGGATAATATACAAACGCATCCACAAAATACTATACTAAGCGGAAGCAACCGAAACGATGCCATGATTTAAATTCCATACCATTCAAATATTGTTATATTGTAGTAGAACAAATAAAAGACGTAAGTATAAAAAAATAAAAACGTATTGTAAGTAAAAAAAAAAAGATCTCGTTAAACGAGGATCAATTAATATGCATCTAATGAAATAGATGTATCCAAAAAATTTTCACACACTGCTACAAATTAATTCTTTTCAGGCGTCCTATGAAAAAGCTTCGATTAGCATCAACATAGTAAGCTCTATATGAGGAGCCCACCATCAAGTCAATTTCTGTTTGCTACTTACGCTTGTGTACTTTCGTTCGTCTCTCATTTTGCATTTGTATGTCTAAATGCCGCCAATATTCTACAGCGATTCCGTTAAGATATTTTTTGTTTCACTCTTCCATTTTTTCGCCGCACAATCATCATTTTCTTGAAATTTTTGGCGAATGAAGAAACGAAAACAAAGATTGCGCTAATTAAAAATCCAGAAGATTTTATTTTTTTTAAAGGTTATTCCTTCTGCAGTAGTTGTTATTTTATATGGATGTCAAATTCCAGCAGCGTAAGCAACAAGCAGTTGCATTATGTCCATTCAGCCGTAAGACAAACCAAAGTTGCTTCGCCAAACGAATAGAGTAGAAAAGCACAAATGTGTATTTAGATATATGTTAAAAACCTTAATCCCTTACACCTTCAATTTAAAGCAGAGAAGTTGACTAATCAAGCGTATTGAAAGTAGATATTCATTTCTTAATACCCAACACCATGTAGAGCAATAAACACGGCATAACCTAAAGCATTGTTTGCTTTGCTTACGGCTAATTAAAATCTAGGTGACAACGCCTCTACCATTTGCTTTATTATTTTTAAAAGCACTCCCAAATAATTCCTACAGACGAACGTCCTGGCATATTTCAGCAGCTTAAGATTCCGATTCTGCCTAATGTTTTAAGCCATTCAAACATTGGTTAGTGAAGTTCAATGTTTTGCAGAACAGTAAAGCACGACAGACTGAATATAGTGGTTATCGTTCAGAAATGGATTTTTACACGAATACATAACAATAAATAAAACAGACAGCCCCTCTCTATTTATCTGATGAAGAAATATAGATGATTAGCAAAAATCAAGTTTGCTTACCATCATTACAGTGCCAATACAATACCAATGTTATTGTTCTAGGTCGTTTAACATCTTGATTTGACAGACGACTTACCCATTATTGTGAAAAGCACCTTGTAAAGCAAACCTTCCGCGGAGAAATTTCTTGAACAAAACTCTTTCTATACGCGAAAATCATTTTCTACCTTCGTAGATATAAAAAAAAAGGAAATCGGTTGAAGTTCTTGTCTTCATTTTTCTAATTATCATTCAGAGACAAAGGCGACAACTTTTTTATTTCTTATTTAAGTGAACACCAATTGCATTAAGGTAGCCTTCCCATTTTTCATTTATTTTATTTATTTATAGTTGTTTGTTTCCTTTTTTTTATTTTTATTGGAAATCGCACTAAAATATTCTCTTTAGGTGTTATATGTATGTTAGAGATCATTTCGTTTTGTGCTTTTGTGAATTTGTTGCTCTTGTTTTTAGAATTATTATCGGTATGCAAGCGACCAAAAGCCAAAAAAATGGCAACAAACAACCGACTGTAACCATAATCATGTGATTTGTTTAGTCGGTTTCGACTGTTAAACAGACATAAGAGAGAAAAGGTGTTTTATTGAGTTTTATGGGTCTCAAATAGTTGGCCAAAACCAAAGTTGGCTTTTGGATCTTTTTGATGTTGTTATTTTTTTTTTAAACTTATCCAGCAAACCGTCAGTCAGTTCAGTTACGAATGTCAGTAGTATTTTTTTCTTTTATTAATATTTCAGTGGCGGCGGTAGATGCTTCTGAATGCCTCTGGCCATGTTCAAACAAAAAAAAAGAGCAACTAAATAAATGAAAACAACAAAAGTATCCAAACCTTGTATTTACGCAAAGTAACTATGGTCGAAACGGTAAGAAACACTACGCTATACAAGAGACTTGCAGGAAATAAATAAAAATCAAAGTTGTGAAATTTACTTAAATTAAAGATGGATTAACGTCTACTTTATCGAATTTTAATACAAGATTCTCTCGCCAAAGACCACAGTCGCCTACAAAAACTTCAAATTAATATGCTTTAACAGTTGTACGTACTTAATCAGTTCAAGCAGGCTGCTGTTAAAGGCATCAGCTCACTGTGAGAAGAAATCCTGAACTGGTTGATGCTAGTTACAATATAATGAAAAAAAAACAGCAAAAAAACCAAAAAAAAAGAAGAGCAGCTTAGTTCAAAAAGTACACAAATAAATCGCATGTTCATCATAAGCTCATCTTAAGTTTAAAGAAAAATTTTAAAAAATCTAAACCAAATAAGAAAAACTGGGAAAACTAAACTGACTGCTGAAGCAGCCAAAGTCAAGCTCCATTCAAAAGCGCATTGCTTCAAATAAACGCTCCTTTCAAACACACAAAAATCAGATATAGATTTTCCGTGTTTAAGGTTTCGCATTTCTTCATTTTTTTCCTATGTATAAGTATATGTGCGGTGTGCAATATTTGTTTGTTTTTTACTTTTTTTTTTTTTTTTGTTTATTACTTGAAGAGAGTATTAGGTTGTGTAAGGAAAACAATTGTAGTTACTGTTGTTGTTCATAGTTTAATAGTTTCTTTACATCATGGTCGCTATGATGTGCTTTATTATTGTTGCGACTAGCTGTCTGCATGTATGCTACGCCGTATAAGCTTTTGTTCATACATAAAAGATGTTGCGTTGATTCAAGTGCATTATGATCGTGAAATGCTCCTGCTGCTGTTGTGGTTATTCAGGCCTATGTTGATGGCTGCTGCAGATCACAGGCAGGTACCTTGATGTGTGCGTTTACATGCAGATATAGACTGTGTGTATGTGAATTGGTTGCTTGGTCTAGCTCCTATTGGCAGCCCGTCTTTGGGTCAACGGTCAAAGTGAACGGTATGCTTGGAAAGCGGAAATTCATTTTCTTTGCATGTTTTCTTGCGTTGCGTCTCTCTCAAGCCACATGAAAAAAGAAATAGATAAGATGCTCTAATACTTATTATTGAGTTGCCCGCTTTTGTATGCGCATGAATCAACAATATTTACGTTTCTGCACCGAAAAGAAATCGCATTTTAAATATTAACAAAGTAACAAACAAAAAACTTTAAAAAGAAGAGAAAACGAAAATTGTTTATAATAAATTGTTCATGTGATTAATATCACTTGTCAGTTCGCTATGAATTAAGATTTAACCTAAAGACGCAATAAAATACATTCGGGTCAATTATTTTCTTATACTCCATTGTCAATACCTTCGATTACATTAATTAACATTTTTTTCGTGTGACAAGATGACGGTCAAAATGAAGCGAGGAGACAGAAAAATATAGGGAGAGTTGTTGCCACAGCCCAATAGTTGTGTGCCCAATCGGTAAGTGCTATGCCTTTACCGATGCACTGTAGCTATGACCAAGCGGCCGACATGCACGGTTTCTGACACGATTATCGTAGTACTGCTCTAATTTTAGTTTTCAATGTAACCCAAAATGTCAAAAAGTGGAAAACGTGATGACGCTGAAATGTCCATCTATTCTGCATATGTCCGCCCGTTACAGAAATTTTTGAGGTCCACATTGCGAGATGTTTCGGCGCCTAAATTTCACAAATTTTTTTTTTTTAAGTGGACGTAACCTTCTTTTAAATACTACCTTAACTTGCAATTTGTTACTACGATCCAATGAGCGTGATTGCTTATCTTAATCCAAGAATACGTAAATTATGATAGCAATAATAATAATAACTTTTGGCTAACGTCGATCTATGCTTACGAACACATGCATCACGCAAATAAACGTAGGAATTTGATGAAAAAATTCTTAATAGACTTCTGCAATTGTACATATTTTTGTCATTTATTTATTTATAAAATCAGTAATAATTGCTTTCAATTGAAATCCTTTAAAAAATGTTATAGAACGGCTTAATGTTCAACATTATTATTATAATTAATTAAATTTTTCATTACTATTCCTATTTAAACAGTTTATTCGCGATTTATTCTACGGTGTGTGGATTTTGTCCTATCTATAAATGACCGTCAAGAACACCAAGACGTTAATATATACTCGATCACTATAAGATTCTTTAACCATTGTCCGCTGCTCGTTCGTCAGAGTAGCCATTTTTCTTCCCGTGTTAGAACGCCTACCTGCAATATTAATTTTCGCTGCACACTTGCAGTATAGGGTATATTAAGTAAGTGCGGATATGATAGAGTCACCTTCTATCATACCAATACATTTAGTATCATTTTTGGCTCGACTTTGGCTTATCTGTGCATCTGTCCGTTCGATATCCATTCATGTATTTTTGTATACAATCTACTAGCAGCAAATTTTAGATATATTAACAAAATTGGTCCACTAAAACCTTATGAACCAAGGTCAAACCGTTTGCGACCATTCCCCAGATTACGCTTTATTTTGAAAAGATCGCTGTATGAAAAAATATTTCACTTTTCAAAATTTCCCGACCAAAAACGATAAGCAATAGTATTTCGCCATTCTAATACCGCTTTGGTAAAAGAAAAACTCTGAATGAAACCATAGCAATAATATTGTTCCCCACCTATACAACATTTTAAGATATTATTGGCACAAGCCACGGAGCACTTTTAAAGCAAAGTTTACAGTAATTTAAAATGACAGTAATTTAAAAACCTTAGCAAATTAATTCCAAGAGTTTCTCAAATATTAGCTTTTGCACGGAATCAAAAACTTCAAAGAATCAAAAAAAAAATCGTATTGCAAATGTTTTTATGTTTAAATCAATTCCAAAACTTTCTTTATGCCTCCCAACTTAAACATATGCCTTCGATTTTAGCTTAATAATGCACCTAAAATATGTATATAAGATCACGCACAAGATTAATTTCTCCGCCAAGCACACAGAGTTAAGCACTAGTATTCATCGACTTTAAAGTTTTGAAAAACGCTTTAAATTAGTTGTAAGCTTTGAAAAGAAAAGTATGTCAGCTACCCGTACGTAAAATTATATTATTTATTTTTATTTATATGTAACCTCGAAGCCATTGATTATTAATTTATTTTTTAATTTATTAATTAAATAATCATAATATTAATTATGATGATATGTCTGCAAATATATAGGTGAGTATGCACCTTTAGATACAAGATATTGTTCACAGTTCAGTTCAGTAGTTTTTATCGACTTCTAAGTCGGAAATGTGCAGAGGATTTTCAAGTATCGAGAAGAATACATAAGAACAATATTCGACAACTTAGTCCAGCACGAGAAATTTCATGGTACTTCATATACACAGCTGAATAATAAAGCAACAGACACGGAGCAAGTTAACACAAAAAACAATTTAGTTCATTTCGTTTTCTCTCCTTAAAAGATGCATTAAATGTGAAAAAAATGGTCTTATTATGTACATATTCACTTTATTTATTTAGCCTCGTTTCGTGACATTTGTAATAGAAGGCGGATTGTAAATTATTGCTAAGACTAGCTAAGGTGCGTGCCAAGTTATTTTGACCAGAACTTGTCAGTCTTGTCACGATAAAAAAGGGCAAATCGCAAGTTAAATTTCATTTCTTGACTTTCCGCTACTTACGTCTCGATCAAACTATACAAAGAAGATGAAAAAAATTAGAAACAAACATATCCGCCTGAGCAGCCGAAGGCGAAGAATCTCGACTAGCAAGTCAATGGTAGTGGGTTCGAATCTCAAGTGCGGTAGAGTTTTTAATAATAAAAGCCGATAGCCTTTAGATGCTAGTGCTTTTAAGAGTTTAGTCCTAGAATTTATTTCTCTGCCGAAATTAATAATAATAATAATAATAGAAACAAAAGTACATTGCCCAACATAGGACAGGAACATCCTCTCAGTATCATTTGGAGTAAAACTGTTGGAGTAATTTTACTTTGTTTTCTTGCATTTCTATAAAATAATAATAATAGTAAAATATCGATTACGGATCAGGCAGCAGCAGCAAAAACAACGACACAGCAACAATGAAATAAGAGGTTATCACAATGTAAGGGGAAGATTACGTAAACATATTTTTATATACAGATATACCTAAATAAATATATTTCTTAGAATGCTTGTTGTTAGTGTTTATTGCAAATTGAAAGCCAATTATGCAGTTATATTTACCCGCCTGCCTTCTTGCTCAACTCCATGATGTGATGGCTAAAATATGAACCCTTTACCATACATATTTATTGCAGGACCAGGAACTCCAATGGTAGCAACAGAAGCAAAGTTTCTCAGCAAATAATATGCATGATTACAAACAATATTATTTTTTCCGCTTCCGATTATTAAAAAATATTTCGTTTTCAACATCCATCAAATTCCCTTTTTCATATGGGAAAACCACTCTATTAGCGAAGATGATATGGTACTATCTACACCCTTTCTGCCCTTTCTCAGAAAGGTGTACTCCTAACGAAATGAATAGCTTTATTCTTTTCCCAAACTCAGTTAGTCGCAACTACGTCTCTGTTTTTAAAAATCAAGATACGTTTCTATATCTTGACTAGCATTTCGACATTTTTGAGCTTTATTACGCTTAAATCTAGAGTACGCATGCCTTTATTCATGTGAACCGCAGCAACAACACACGTGGTTCTCCTTCTACATACATCAAGAAGTATCCGTTATTCTAATAAGTAAACTCCACCAAGAAATTATTGATCAGTTATAGCTGCGCTGCTTTTTTTATTATTGTTACTTTGACTGTTTTTTTTTATCTTGTCTCGTCGATGTATTGGTGCAGCAATACATGTACTTAACCAATTGTGATTACATATCAAAATATATAACTCTAGCAATCAACCAATGTTTGTTTACTGATGGTTTTTTAGGTGGCTGCAACTTAATACTTCCTTTAGCTTTTATTCTTAGGTTTACTTCTTCTATTCCAACAGGACGACATCTACAACAATGATGGCAATGACGACAACGTACATAAATATTTGACACAGGTCTATAAATTCAAAACCAATTAGCCACATAAGATGATAATAGTTGTTTGAATTTAGCACAGCAATAATACAAAAGATTCAATTTGCCGTCCGAGTTGTTGCGAGTTTTTCTCTTACAATTTTTTGTTTCCGCACATTTTTATCAATTGATTACAGAGCCTGCTAACATTACCCGGTAAACATATAGCATAACATAACAGTGGCCTGTTGGCATACACAAATTTAATAACATACATCCTCACATGCATATAAAAAGTACAAGCACAATCAAATAATCACACTAAGGTTCAGTTTATCTTGAGCAATCGTTGCCATTTCTGTCGTGTTCTAATAAAATTGTTTCCAGTTTTATTACCATTTTATGCAAACATGTTTATTTGGCTGCCAACTTTTGATTGTTGTTGCTACTGCATCTTCCATGAAACGACTAGAAAGCCAGCAATAATTTCCTATGTTATTGCGGTAATCATTGTTATTTATTGCATTAACAATATATACAAGAAGAGAAGATATGCAAACACAAAAAAGACTTAAGCTATGAACTTTGTCAATTTAAATCTTGTTAAATCTCTTTTTGCATGCACGTCTATTCGCACATGCTTTTAAGAATTTGGATAATTTAAGTAATTTATAATCCTTTAAAAATTAAGAGATAAGAAAATTATTTAAATAATGTTGTAGCAGCAACTACATCTTTCATTTACTATTACAAATGACTTCCTCCAACAAGCAATTGTTGCAGTAAAGCATACAATTCATATTTTCGACGATTTTTTTATATGAGAAAAAGAAAAATTGCTGACCGAAGTGTAAAATTTAAGATGCCCAAATATTTCGGACATCCTTCATAACTCTACATAGTAAAAATGAATGTGGATAAAAATATAATTGGTAATAACATACACAGAACTAAATCGAATGCATCCGCATGGTAGAAGATTTGCCAAAATTAATTTCTTATAAAGAGAGATACCCTTATCATTTTTCAGAAAATTAAATACCTAAGAATGACACAAAAACCAATTGTAAGTCTGAAAAAATCTTAAGTGGTTTAAACATCTCATCTTCCATAATTGTATAGCAATATACGTGCTTGAAACTTAAAACGCCTTTGTCTCGAGACCGATTTTTCAAATTGTCAAGCACTATATCTCCAACAGTTTTCATTTTTATTTGAATTTTTTACGATATCTTTAAAGTAACAGTTTTCAGTGGAAAAGTGAAATTTCGATATGTTAATTTAAACATTATTTATTAATAAAAAATTTGTTTTTTTGGTCGAAAATGGAACCTTTTTATTCAAATACTCAAAAAATCATGAAAAAAATATATGTTTATAAAATCCGGCTCTTCGAGTTTCATTAGATATAAGCGGATAGATGAGGCGATTTTTATTTCTTTTGATTTAAATTCAGACCAGTCATATCTTGCGAAAATGGATATTATTATTTATTTTTTTATGTTTATATCTTTATTTATATTATACATATTATCGTAATATAAATGCCCTTTCTTCCATCACAAAACAACAAACCTATGAAAAAAAAGCTGTTTCCACGCTGTTGAATTGGTTTGCCACCTTAACATATATATATTATAAGAGAAAATTTTGTGGGGAATTAATTTATAACACCAAATTTTAATAATTTAAATTCAAAATAAACATCATCGACCCATCGAACCGTATGTTACTTTTTTTTTTGTTTCCTATATTACCAGAATAAATAATTGCATATCTACGTATCAAATAGCCCTCAGAGAGCAATTGCAAAATGTCTTTGTATGTTTTGAATAATTATAGTACTCAACAATTTTATGAAAATAGAAAATTGTCTGTGAAGTGTTAGATTGCAACTTGTTGAAATTGAATTGAATTAAGCAGATCATAGCAGGATAGCCATCATAGAATGCTCTTCAACTACTTTCAAAGAAAGGATAACCGCAATCTGCTTATTACTATCAATAAGGTTGTTAAATTCTTCTTAATTACCGAGCCGGGAAGCATGACGGTGAGATTCTACAAAACCACCAGGATGGGGGAGAGGAAATTGTAGGTGGGCACCCATACAGATACGTCACACACGCACTTAACGTTTGATATTTGAGATCATTGATTATCATCGGTTAACTGTACGTAATGTAACGATGGTAGGATTTAAAAACCACTTTGTCAATAAAATATGAAAAAAGCGACGCAAAGAGCTTAGGAATAAAATTTAAATTTGCGGCACTTTAGTATGATATTAAATAGGGATGGGCATTGAAACTTGATACAGAAAACCAGTTTGAGAAAAAGCCAACTCTATTTTCGTTTTTAATTGCGCCAATGATTTTAAAAATAACATCCATTTTCGATTAATCCTTTATTGTAAAGCTTCCATTGGTTGACGAGACAGAGATTTGGTTATTTACTCATATATTCCGCTATAAACTCCTTAATTATTTGAAACTTTGTTCATTAAAAACCACAAAATTCCTAATAACCAACTAGGCGGGCTGTTAATGTTATGTTTTCTATTTACCATCTCGCGAGCTTCGTCCACAGAATATTCGACTACATCGATTATCTCATCCCCAGTTCCACCGCCAAGAAACTTTTTTTGATCGTCAGTCACTTCACAATAATACATAATCTGTTTAGAGCCTTGTGTGCCCACCCCAGATCTATATATGAATATAATTGGTTTCGACACAATAATGAAGATAAGTTGATTTTACCTGTAAGAGAAAACTTCTTCAAGTTGATCTACAGGCACATCATAACCGCACTCCTCCAACATCTCCTCACGGGCAATTTCTCCCCATGACTTATTTTTATCCACAATGCCAGCACACATTTCAATAGTAATACCCAAATTTATTGGAAATTTATGAAGATCTATATTTGCAACATCACCGCCGCTGCTTGTTACAATAGAATGATAAACAGCCGGGCGAAACTGTTTAACAAATATCAACTTCTGTCTCGTGGTGTTAAAAATTATTATTGACACGCTGTCGTGGACCGTGAGTCCGTCCCAACTCTTTTCCTTTCCATTTTGTATGTAATGCAAACGGAATGGACGTACGTACGGAGAGTCTTTAGGCAACGGCGCTACCCACATTTTATTGATTTTCTCCATATTTCGGTTGAATTTACTTATTTGACGTAAGATAAAATCGAGGCACCGTATATTTTTTCAATGTCTATATATTAAATGTTTTTCTTTCCTAAAATTGTAATTAAGTGCGTTAAAAATCACGCAATGTAAATAACAATACGAACAAATCTTCAATTACATAAAGAAATAGAGTTGTCGAGTTTCGGATTAAATATAAAGAACCAGCTGTCTGGTGGTTAAAGAGCAAGCGATAATAGAAACAATTGGTATTTTGTTAAAATTTAAATAAATGAATAAATAAATAGCGGAGCAAATTAAATTAATCAATCGAAACCGGCACTTCCTACGCGTCTTAATATATATCACATTTTCGATATCAATCAATAACGATTTCTTTTTTCATCGTCAATTCGATTAATTGTTTCTTTCTCTCTCTTATTGGCACATACTTAAATCTTTTTAACACAAGTTAAACACATTATCGGACGTAAAGAAAAAGATTTATTTTTCCCTCACTAAACAGTAACCAAGCAAAATTTGCCTTTGAAGTATATCAGCAAAATTATTCGTATTTTAAACAGTTTCTTTCATTATTAACCAAATCATTCAAAGTAATTTTAAAAAAGTTGAAAAAATGTTAAGGCCTATGAAAATGGTATTTTCAAATTGTGTTCGACGTACGTTAGTGACCACTGCCAAAGCAGCTCCTACCGCTGCGAAGCAGATGACCTGCAGAGAGGCACTTAATTCAGCCATGGATGACGAAATGGAGCGAGACAGTCGCGTCTTTTTGATGGGTGAAGAAGTGGCTCAATATGATGGCGCTTACAAGGTGAAGTAACCAGTTGGAGTTTTTTTATAACTCGCTTAATATTACGTAAACGTAGATAAAATTATCTTGCAAATGCATATACATAAAATAGGAGGAAAAACGTAATTTCTAAAGTAATTTCAGATCAAGTTTTTATTTCCTCAGCGTAGTTAGTTTAACATCGCTCCTCAAAAGGATATAATTAATTTATCCTTTTTTTATAAAGGTCTCGCGCGGTTTATGGAAGAAATATGGTGATAAACGTGTGATTGACACTCCCATCACCGAAATGGGATTTGCTGGTGTAGCTGTAGGTGCAGCCATGGCTGGACTGCGCCCGATATTGGAATTCATGACATTCAATTTTTCCATGCAAGCCATTGATCAGGTGAGTTGTTTTTAAACATTCATCACATAAAATGTTTGCTTCTGGTATAGCATATATCTCTCTCGCCGTCACATATATTTTATCAAAAACGTTCTACAAAAGTGCAGGCAATTAGAGAATAGTCTCTATCTTAAAAATATGACTATTGCACAAGATATATGAAGAGTATGTCAATTACATTATTAAAAAGTGTTACTAAAAAGACATTTCATTGTCGTTTTACTATGTACATAGAAATCTATTTAATTTTTAGAGGATATAACGAAAAAAAAGCGTAACTGTTTTTATCAACCCAGCCAGTAGAGTTTAATTAGAATTTACTGCCTGAGATGATGTTACGGCATTTAAACTCATATAAATATAGAAAGGCCATTAAACAAAGGCTAACGTCTGCACAAATATTGATTTCAGAAAGGTTCTCCAAGTAGTTTTTTAACTCATATTATCTCATAAAAGAAAAGAACATTTATATACACAACAAACATTTCTTAACAAATGAAAATGCCAACCCCGAAAAACACCAACAAATTTTTGTACAAAATCAAGGACATGGTTCTGCGATATTACTTACTGGGATAATATGGGTTAAAAATTTTATTAAAGAAAGCAAAAATAATTATTAATTGCATCCTCTCTTACAGATGTTTTGTTCCATTTTTTTAATATTTTTAAAAAATAAAATTGACCCATATTATCCGCTTGCTACATAAACAGGCATCGCTACGCTGCTGCACGTTGAGCACCATAAACGCAATACATTTACAAACTGGTCGCATAAAATGTACCAAAATCAGTACGCCAGTTTATGCTGAATACGCCCGCAATATACCTATAGGGAAATTAAACAACAACCCTCAGATAGTTGATCCATTCAAAACAAATTGTCTGGATGAATTAAATGATATGCTGAAAGAGGGCAATCAAAAGTACGCTCCTGCCTTAAATAGGAAAGACAAAGTGGAAGCAGCGCGCATGATTGTGATAAGACGTCGTAAAATGAAAAAACACAAATTGAGGAAACTGCGACGTAAAATGAAATTTGAATGGGCCAAAGTGCGTCAGCGTCGTGAAATGCGCAAAGAAAAGGCATTCCAAGCTACGCTTATAACTCAAATAAAGGAAGCAGAAGTTTTTAATGCTTCTAAGTTTGTAGAGGAAAAACTGCAAAAAGCCAATGAAACACCTTTGCAACGATACTGGAAGGGACGCCGATTGCCTGCGTTTATAATTAAAGAAAAGTTTGGCCTAAAGTAGATAAGCAGAAAATAACACGCAATTTACTTTTAAAAAAATTTTATTAATTCCGTTTTTAGTTTGAAAAATCATAAATAAAACTCGTACCAATAATTGAATGAATTTGTTGGTATTTTTCGGTGTTGTAATTGAGATCTCTAAATACTTTACGAATTTTTATATCTTTAAACAATTTGATGCAAGGTTATAAATTCAGCGGCTAAAACATTCTACATGTCAGCGGGGCAGATCAATGTCCCAATTGTATTCCGCGGACCCAACGGGGCTGCTATGGGCGTGGCAGCTCAACATTCTCAATGTTTTGCGGCTTGGTATTCCCACGTTCCCGGGCTTAAGGTTGTATCACCCTACGATATTGAAGACTGCAGGGGTTTATTAAAATCAGCTATACGTGACCCTGATCCAGTTGTGGTTTTAGAAAACGAGGTTTTGTATGGTGTTCCTTTTCCAGTTAATCCTGCGATCATGGATAAAGACTTCCTAATCCCAATAGGCAAAGCAAAAATAATGAAACCTGGAAAACATGTGACGGTGGTTGGTCATTCTAGAGCAGTGGAGACCTGTCTATTAGGGGCTGTAGAATTGGCCAAGAAAGGTAAATTATAAGCTATTTTTAAGAATAGAACTAATATTTGTATCCATTTTCGGCAGGTATTGAAGTCGAAGTTATTAATTTACGTTCTTTGCGTCCTTTGGACACAGAAACGATTTTTAACTCAGTGAAGAAAACACATCATTTAGTAACTGTAGAACAGGGCTGGCCCCAAAGCGGTAAATTAATTTCGTCACTTTAAGAAAAAAGAAAGTGACTTCAAATCTTTTACTAGGAATTGGTGCTGAAATCTGCGCACGCGTTATGGAGGATGAAACATTTTTTCATCTAGATGCACCGGTGTGGCGCGTATGTGGAGTTGATGTGCCTATGCCTTATGCTATAACATTGGAATCAGCCGCAATTCCTAAAGCAGTTGACGTTGTGGCAGCCGTAACGAAAGTTCTAGGAAAAAAATAACCTAAACATTTTCTCCTGGAAACTTTCATTTGGAAGTAGTAACACACGAAATGCACGAATCAGAGAATATCAATGAAAGTAGGTTCTTAATAAAAAAAACGAAGTTACCTTAATGCAAAATTTATTCTTTTGATCCAAAAGCTTTCTCTACCAGTTCTCTACTTATTATATTTACTCTCTAAAATTTATATAGTCTTAGGTTAGTGACTTCTTGTCCTTTCAAAGATACAAACAAATTTGAAAACAACCTTTTATCCAATCGATTCAGAATTGTTGTCTAAATATGTCGACGTATTCTTCCAATACGTCCAATATTTGCATCCTCGCATCGAAATTCTGAGATATTTTGCGACCACTCCGTATGTAAAAGCTCATTGTGAAGAATATGTTGCAAAAATTTGATTTCTTAATAGAAATCGTTGAAAAGTTTGATTTTGAGGCATTAATAAATGTGTATAATTTGAGCAGAGTGGTTAATTTTTTGTACACCACCCTTTGATTTATAAACAATTTCATATGTTTTCTTTTGAATTCGCCTTGCCAACCTTTGTGCCGACCTTTGAATTGTAAACAACTTCATATGTTTTCTTTTGAATTCGCCATGCCGACCTCTGGGCCGACCTCTGATTTGTAAACAATTTTGAAACGGCCTTGCACAAAACCGGTCTTTGTAATGGTTAATATCACTTTTTTCTATTTACAATTTATTTACTAAAGCTAAAACTGTAACAATGTTCATAATAATTTTTACAATTATATTTTACGCTATTAGCAATATGCAAGGAGAAGAACGTGTAGCATTTTTATTTCGTTTCGGTCCAATTTCTTATAGTTTTTTTCAGTTTGTTATTTGCTCGGTGGTTGCTGTAAGTAAGGGAGTAAGGAACATCTGTTGTTATTAATAAAATGGGACTTATTATTTAGAATAGAAGAAGCATTTGGTTTTCAATTATTAAATGATTATTTCTTCGTTTTATTGTTTTTCTAAGAGTTGAAAAGAGTAAAGAACCAAATAAATACGCAAATGTACAAAAGAAAAATTGCTTAATTTTAACGGAGGATAGTGCTTACGTTATTTGACAAACTTTCAACAACAATAATATAAAGTATGTTATGGCTTCAAGTAGTAGCGATGAAAGTTCGAAAGCTCCAGATAATTTTCATGTATCCAGTACTTCCAACGACGAAGACGATGAGGAACATGCTAGTAAATGTAGCAAATTAAAAGCCAAGCCAAAAAGTAGGGAAGAAATTGTTAGCTCAGCGCCTACACTAAAATGTTTAATCTGTAAGCAACACCAACAAAAATTTCACTGCCGTGATTGTGTCAAAAGTGGTTTTATCACCAGAAAAGGTCTCCCTCATAGTGAATGGTAAGCAATTTTCTAACAGTCCAGTAAATTTACTTAAATAACCACAATCTTTAAAACTTTTCTCCAAAGCTTATCGAACAAACAACAGGAATATATCAATATACAGGCTGCTCTGCAGGTGCTCAGTCAACAATGTGAACGTTTAATTAAATGTGAGAAGTCCAACGAAAATGTAAAATTCGAAATAAAACGTCGCAAAGAACAAGTATCATTATTGCAAAGCTTAATATCGAAGAAAAAGGGAAAACTTCAAAAGCTCAAGGAACAGCGAAACGAATTAGCTAAGGCCAATAGCGACAAAAGTAAAACTTTACCCAAATATCCAATAAAAGTGAAAGAGTTGGAGGACTACGTGCTTGATCGCATAGAAAAAATAAATAAATTAAGAGAACGGCATCAGTCGTTATTACAAAGAAAAAAAGAGTTTACACGTCGCAACATACAACAATTGGTCGAATATATATTCCCTATAAGCGAAGTAGTGCTTAAAGATGAACAAAGCCAACCAATTTCCAGTGCTGCTGCCGATAGCGGGGACAAAACTGTTAGTATATTAAGTGAAGAATCGGAAACTATAGCCGCACTGGCTGATGCTAAAAATACTTCATACATACGTGGAAAATGGGTTTTTCATGGCAGTGGCATTAGCGAAATGCAATATCGTATCGTGGCACCGTCGTTACCTGCCAATGGAGATTATACGGCTTATATAGATTGGCTGAAAGACAACAAAGATGATATACCCAAGACAGCCCATGAATTTACGCCAAGTCGAGTAAATGCTTTTCGTATAGTGGGGGCTCTTACTTATACTACCCAACTGACTCATCTAATAAGTTATTACCTAAATGTGAGATTGCCTTCCCGACTCGCTTATGGGTGGGTGACTAGCATGAAAAACGCTTTGAAACTATAAATAACGATTTAATTAATTCCAATTTTAGAGATTTTTGTAAGAAACTAAGTGAGGAGCAGTTCCTACGCAAAGTATCTCGTCTGAATTCAAACATCATGTATTTAGCATACACGCAGCAGGTGCAATTGCGTGCTCTCAATGAAAATCACACTTTGGAAAATTTACTAATTCTATTGGATCCAGAAAAAAGTGATCTTGGACGTTACGGTTTTCAAGAAGTGGCAAATGCACCACTAATGAAATCTGTAGACTCCTTGCTCGTAGGCATCGAAACAGCCACTGAGTCGGAATCTGAAGGTAGTTTGAATATAATACATTTCAAATATTTTCCAAAAAAAAAGTAAACTTTTCTAGATGAGAATTCATTACGTTTAGACTGGGAAGCCGTACCAAGTCTGCCCACACAACATGAGGTAATTAATTCAAACTTAATGCCTGCTACTGGACAACAACAACAATCTACAATTGCTGAAGGCCTAATGACATCGGCTGCCAATCGCATCAATTCAATATTGCGTTGGATCAAGTAAACATTAAACAAATTACTTGACTGTGATGTTATATTAATTCTTGGTGTTTCTACTAAAGGAAAGATATAATAAGCTTATCTTCATTATTCTCAATTATTTTAAGTAGATTCCGTCAATGTAATTTCGTAATCTTACTATAAACAAGTAGTTGGCTAGATTACTGTTATTGCCGTTTTGTTTGATATATAACCTTAATTTTTACATCATTATTTAAGAATATCATTTTAATTCAAACGATTTTATTAATAATAACTTGTTTGTACGATGCTTTTAATGTAAATAAAAATATATCTGCGTACATGCATAATAACCGGTAAAGTATTATAGCAAATACTACATTGGCAAATAGCGAAACGATCTTAGCCACTGGACCTTTTGCCATTGATTACTTTACTCTTTTGGGCGAACATGCGTGGGCCTTTGGCAAAATGGTTACAAAATTTACTTTCATTTTATAATTGTTCGGCGCTACAATACAGAATCTATTGCTGAACCTTCTACTTAATGAAAGCATATATTTCTGTTTGTACGTACTTATCGGTAAAGCCGTGTTTTAAGCCGCATATTTGACAGGCATTTGAAGTGTCTATTTTTTGTAGCTTCCATATTCATTTGGAAGCAAATAGGACATATGTTAAAAGACATAAATTTCGTAACGCAACCATTATAAATAAATTACGTGCTTCTTTGAAATTGCCTTCATTTCATCAATAAGCTCAAACAATATTTAAATCAATGGTATGAGATAAAGATATGGAAAGTATATATAATATTATATATAATAAATGATAATAAAACAATAATAATAATAAAATGAAAGCAAGTTCACATTTAGGGGCATCCTTTGATTTCTATAAGTGCTGAATTGCATTACTCAATATATTTCCCAGAGTACTTTCCTTCCTAAATTGAAAAAATTCCGAAAGAAAAATATAGCAAAATTTTGACATTCGTTGTAATGCCCACCGAATTTAAACAACAAAACTACTTTGATTGCACCTACAATTTTCTGACTGATTGAGTATAGTTAACAAGGACGAAACAATAATCGGAGTAAGAAATAAATGCATACGATGAAGTGTTTAGCCCGAACATATAAGATTAAAAATATTGGGTGACTGTATATGATACCAAAGTTTCGACTCGCTCTCATTTCTTCAAACGCACACACTAATTTTACAACTCGTATGGAATAAATTACAATTCTTCTGCGGCTTGCAGAGCATTTCTTCCTCTTTTTCTGTTTTCAATAAGTTACAGCTTTAACAACCAATAATAGATGTCATTTAAGAGCCATCACCCGTATATGGAGTTGGCCGTTATTGGTTGAATTTATCATTCATATTCCATTTGTTGTTGCCTGTTTTGTTTACATTCCATACAAGCGGCCTCGATTGGTTGAGCTTGATGAATTAGTGGAAATATCAAGGAGTAACTGCTCGATCAAAATTGAAAAATCGTACAAAGTATTTCGCGAGATTACTAAACTACAATTTTTTCTTACTTACTCAGCCACTACCATTTCCGTAGCCTCATAAATAATAAACTAATTGTAATGAATATAAAATATAGGTACTTTCTGCAAATAATTTCGATCTTCTATAAAACATGATAAAATCACTTATTTGGATTTGCATTGTATATTATATAATTATAAAATTACTTTTCTAAAAACGCTTCGATTTCTTACAGCGCAGAAAAAAACTTATAGATAACAAAGAAACTGCACTTTAATTGCTTTTATGGGACAAAAAACCAGATTGAATTGTTTAAACTTACGTTTCCATTTTCGAATGAAGTTACTTCATCATTTACGCTTGCTGATGATAAACTGACTCATCCTTGTTTGATGTTACTGCTTGATTCAGTGTGGGAGATGATAATGTTATTGTTGTTATTGGTAAAGGTATATTCATATTCTTTAGCTCTGTTGATATTGCAGCGCTCTTTGATGGCGGTGGCAAAAATAATGGCATACTAGAGAGTTGATTATATTTGGGATTATCTCTTGATGGCCGTAATTCTGTTGATGCAGCAGTTGTTGTGAAAACGTCGCACATAGCGGAAACTGGCAGTGGCAGTGTTGGTATAGCTGCTGCAGCGAGATTGGTCGAGTTGCCACACAAAGTCGTTAATGCTAACGCAGCCGCTATATTTTGTTTACTCTGATAAAATGTTGAGGTTGAAGATGTTGGCGGTGCAGTAGTAGGTCATTGAGGCTGTAAGTTTGGCGGCACTGTTCCCGGTTGGGATTGCTGGTTGTGTGATGCCGTAGAGAGATTCTGTTTTAATTGCAGTTCCTTTGAAAATTTATAAACATAAAATTTATATAAAATTTATAGATTTATATACTCACATCAATTTCTATAAGGGTGCTCATTTTGCTCACATCCATACCCACAAAATTGTTCAAGCAGAAAGTATTTGTGTTCGAAGTCTGATGGTTCTTTGTTGCCTTTGTGTTCCTAGCGCCGCCATTGTTGCTCCCAGTGTTATTGGAAATTTTTGTAGCCTCTACTCCCCCTGTGTTTGGGGTACTGCTTCTACTATTAGATCTGCCTAACCGTTGCTTGCTTTGGCTTTTGGCCGGATATATCCCCACAAATTCGATCTCAGAATCGCCACTGCTTTCTCTTCTTGAGCATAAAGTAGGCACTGTTGCAGAGGCTTCGATTACAGCTGCTATCTGCAATTGCTTATTCATATAGTCGAGATCAATAACGTGCGTTGCACTGGAATGCTTTAAAGGCTGTGAAGGTGCAGCTTTAGTGGCACTAAATATGGAAGTCGCAGTGTTACTACTAGTGCTCACTGGTATTAAAGCAGCTGTTGCTAAAGCAACCGGGTTTATTAAATGGTTAACGCTATAATCTGCTCTTTTAGAAGGTGATACCAATTCCACCGTAACCTGTGGCAATTGCTTGCCGGTGGTAATGACTTTTGCTTGTTCACCATTAATTTTTGTCAGTCGTGATTTGCTCTGTTTACTATTGACGGAGGAAGAAGACTCGGCGTATTTACGTTTAAGGCCACTTGAAGTACTGCTGCTGGCCACTGAGTCTGTATCCGAATTTGCATTAGAACGAGTAGCGAATTCTTCAAATTGCTTCATGTATGTGTTCGGACCAAGCTGAGGGGTGTTTAAGTTAGAATTTACAGACAGCTGCAATGCTAAATTCGGGACAGTAATGGCAGATGTATTAAGAGTAGTATTTGGAGTTGCTCCAGCTAAAGATGCAATCGGCGCCTTCTTTTTCTCTTTAGCTTTCTTGTCGGCAATCTTTTTTTTCTCAATTTCCCTCTGCAAGTCTTCATAGCGTACCCAACCGTTGGGCCAAATTTGTACCACTTTTTGACGCATATAATTTGTAAGGAATTCTTCAAGACTTTCCTTACTGGCTTTCAGAACTGGATAAGAAGTCCAGCGAACCTCATACACATCGTATAGAAGATTTCTAGAAAAAAGTAGTTATTAAAAATTCTCCCAGTTAATTAATAAGCAAATAAAGTAACAAATTATTTCACCTCAAATGATTGTTCCAAGGAAATTTCTTCTTTGGCATCTTAGGTGGTTGATCGGTATTAATATTTGTAGATCTGAAAGTAAACCAGATTGAAAAGGTTTGTCAACAGAATATTTCCTATTTGCTCTTTACTGTAACTCAGCATATTTGCGCAGCTCGGCATCGTAGCTGGCGAGGACTGCTGGCATGACTTCTGTAACCGCTTTTTGTAGCTTATAGAAAATTCTTTTGCTTTTCATTTTCTCCTCTTTAATGCGCAATTGTTTGGCTTTCCTTAGAAAATAGTATTTCGGCAAAGATAACTGAAATTCTAAATGCGAAAAAACCATACTACGTTGAGCTTTGTCCAAACATAATAACGAGTCATCAATTCTGGATAACGAAAAAACATTAGTTAATTGTTAATTTGCTCAAAAAAGACCATACTTAAGGAAGTCGTCAGTCAATTTATCATCGAACTGGAATTTTTTGCCTATTAAGTTTTTTGCTTTAGAACTGTCACGAAATTCATAAATGCCTTTTAAAATTTCGCCATCGATTTCCGGCAATTTTGTGTCCGAAGTTCTGAGCTCTAAAATAGAAATTTTTTTTCATTCTTTCGAAAAGAAAAGATTTGCTAATTAAAAAAAGCTAAAGCTTACTTTCTGTTCCTGCAGCATCTTCACTGCCAATCGATTTCTTCGCTTTTTGCTGGTGACTACCACTTTGATTCGAATCACTATTGTCGTCCGTATCATCATCCTCAGAATCTTCAGATGACGACTCATCCTCGTCATCCTCATCATCTTCACTTGACTTTACTTTTGTGTCACAGTTTGAAGACGATTTAGAGTCAGACGTATGTTGTGATTTCAAGAAATTGTCCCTCTGAGCCTTTAACATATCCTTCACTGTTGTAGTTTTCTCTACTTTTTTAATAACGCGTTCTTTCTCAGAGTCAGAGGCCAGATCGTCTGTTTGAGGTTTTGGTGAATTAGAGGAAGAGCCCGACAAACCGCTTTGCACGGTTCTGTCTTTTAATGTTTTCTTGGTGACGCTGCTCTCTGCACAAAGAGTTTTCTTTTTTGATGGATTATTGGTTGGAACCGAAGTTTTTTTGCGTTTTTCAGCGGGTTCTGAACTAGATTTTGTTTTTGTTGTTTCTACCGAGGATTCTTCGGCAGTTTCCTCATCCTCGTCGTCCGATTCATCATCCTGGTCTTCGTCCTCACCTGAGGAAGACGAATCTTCCGAAGACGAGGAAATGACTCGCTTTTTAGGGCGATTCGGCATTTTAATAATTTCGTCAGTTTTCGTGGTCAGGGATTCAGTGTGTAACTTTTTGAATTCCAAAGCGCCACAATTAATATAGAAGCCGCCTTCTATTGTTTCGACTTCATCGGGTATAATCTCGTCGTACTGGAAACAAACCACACCATTTATAAATGTGCACTAATATTCTTGAATTTTTATATAAAACTTACAGCTTCGGTGTTGTCTATGAAGGAATCAGATTCGTCATATCCCATGCCAATATCGTAATCGCCCCTTTTATTTTTACTACGACCGCTCCCATATGCAGAACCATATTTGCGCTCTAATTCTTTAGCTATACGTATGACATCTTCGTCATTTTCTTCGAAAGGATCCGTAAAACCGTTAGTCTTCTGTTTCAATTTCTTCAATTTTTTCTATTTTAAAAGAAAATTTTTATTATATACATCTATATTAAGCTCATTTTTATACCTTTTCTAAATGCACTAATTTGGCATAATTGAATTCCGGATATTTACTAGAATCTGTTTGAAATAATTCAATTTTCAGTCTAACATTCGTTTTTGTGTTACTTTTATTATTACTGGTGGATTTCTCTGGAGGAGTTAAAAGTTCGGCGCCTAGTTTTGTTGAGGACGAGTTTCCTGCCGTTAGTATCGTTGAGGACACAGTATTACTGATTGTATTAAGTGTTACGCGTTTTGGCTCAGTCATAGTTTCACTTCATTTGCAGTTCTACATAAATTAAAGGGTAAACACTGATTTTCCTTACCCGTCAATCGAACTTTACTAAGAGTAATCTTGAAAACACATCAATCCTTTCTTTGCACACACACTTATATTCAGGCACTCAATGTAGATGAGTTTCTCCTTTTTGCGAGGTCAGAGCACCTTTTTTTTATTGCGTATGCCTGCTTTTCCTTAAAAATTTTCTCTTCGGTTTCAGCATATCATTTAAGAAAAATGTAAAGTTACTTTACTAACACGCTTGAAAAAATCGTTGTTTTGTTGTGTTATAGCTTGGAAAACATTTCTTTTTCAATTTTCCTTTTTTATATTAGATTTTTTTGTCCACATCAAAGACGCGACGGCCTTCCTTTTAGCATCGGTAGGGAAGATGTGCACTTTTTCCACTCTAATGCAAAACTTCAAAGTTTCCAATCGACAGATTTTAGATTGTAAAAAGTGTTTATATCTTAGGCACATCAATTTAGGTCTACAATAAAATTTTCACAATTTACCAAAAAAAAAGGTTTTATCTAATTTTCGCGACAAAAAGTGCAATTTTTAGCGCCGCTCTTTCTACAAAAGTGTTGCCGCAATTCTTGCTTTTGTCAACGTCAACAACGTAGTGATTGCAGTAAATTGATTGCCATCACTCTGATTCATAATGTACCCAAAAATTTAAGTATACTTTTTATATCCAAATAAATACTCAATTTTGTGTTCCGTAAAGCTCACAAATGATATATAAGTCCGCGTGGCATGTCTTAGTTAACAAAATCGCTTAAGCTCCTTTTTTCATAATAAAAAAAGGAGTTAACTTGTAGGCTAAAGACTTTTTCACCTGTTTAACAACCATAAGCATCACATAAAAAACACTACACTACAAAGATCCTTGTGATCATAACTTATGCAAGTGTGCCGCTTGTGGTTTGTATTTTGACCATAATTCATGCAAGTGCGCCGTTTGTGGATAGTATTTTAATTTCAAGCAAGCAATGATGCAGTTATGAAGACTTGTTTTTAATATTAAAATAAGAATATAAAAATCATTCCCACCCCGTTTTTAATAACATGGTATTCTTTTCTAAAACTGGAAACCCTGTGATGCATTTTTATAAGTTCCTGCACATTCTTATAAATTTTCTTAGTTATATACAACACATAATTAAACCAAGGAAATATCTAACTGTAAATAATTACCAAATTTATTTTATCTTATCGGAATTAATAGAATTTAAGGCCTAAACGCGATTGATGACAAAAAGGAAGCAAGACAATAACACATTAAGAGTAACGCTGGTCGTTTTTTTGAAAAAATCCTGCATAAATATTTGTGAAAAGTAATGAATGCATTTTATCTATATCACTTTATTGCTAAGGTAACAGCGACTTTTGGATATTTCTATATTAAAAAATTTTCACATCCCACGCAGATGAACTATGATGATTTACTATCAGAGTTAACTGATGAAAAATTGGAGCTTTTCCAAACCTCTTCGAAAGCAGCCCCTGAGGAGGCAATTGAAGAAGAGCAAGCAGCTACGATACAAACTGTATGTAAAACGTTCATAAAATCTACAAATGTTCAAACTTCAAAATCTGAAGGTTCCACACCTCAACGAAAAGTTTCTACTTCTTCACGTCTAATGAGCGCATTCCAACAATTTTACGCAACTGGCAATAGTTCAGTTATAAACGATGGTAACGGTACCTCATCCACTGCGCCTACAAGTCATACTCCCACTAAAGGCGTAGAATCAAAATTGCTTTCCATGTGGCAGAACGTTAAATATGGTTGGAGTGGTAAACTGGCAAAGACGAACTTTTCCAAGGAACAACCCGTTTGGCTTTTGGGTCGTTGTTATCATCGCAAATGTTCGCCATCCTCTTCTATGGAAACTTCAACGGAAATGTCGATTTCTAATACAGGCAGGGAAGCAGGGAATAACAAAAATTCAAGTGCGCATGATAGCGTACAGCACTTCAGTACTTGCTATACTTCCAATAATTTCTCCAATCAGAAAGCTCCAACCTCTACATATCCCATAATCAATCTTCAGCAAGCTGAAGAAATTATTGTGCCTCAAGAATTGGGCATGGACGCTGCTGAAAATCAGGTTGCTGAAAATCTCTGGGAAGAAGGAATAGAAGGTTTTAAGCGCGACTTTTACACTCGCATATGGATGACGTACCGTCGCGAATTTCCCACAATGAATGGCTCTAACTATACGTCTGATTGTGGGTGGGGTTGCATGATACGTAGCGGGCAAATGCTTCTTGCCCAGGCTTTATTATGCCATTTTTTAGGACGCAGTAAGTATATTATATTATTAACACGGATTTACCTCCTCTTATTCTTGCACTTTTTTTAGGTTGGCGTTATGATCCGGATTCACAATTGCATTCGACTTACGAAGATAATATGCATAAAAAAATTATTAAATGGTTTGGCGATATATCTTCAAAAAGCAGTCCATTTTCCATACATACTTTGGTGCATTTGGGCGAGCAGATGGGCAAAAGGCCCGGAGATTGGTATGGACCTGCTTCGGTTTCCTATCTGTTAAGGTAAACAAAGCGAAAAGCAAGGAAAATATTATGTAGCTCAAAAGGCCTAATTATATTATTTCTTTTCGCACCATAGGCAAGCTCTCAAGAACGCAGCTCAAGAAAATGCCGATTTTGATAACCTTGCCTTATATGTGGCTAAAGAAAGTACAGGTATTTGTGAGAACAATTTTGATAGAGAAAAGAAACTTTAATTAACAATGTGTCATTAGTTTATATTGGAGATATTGAAGCAGAATGTTGTGTACCAGAACGTACCCCAAAAGCAAAAGCAAATGTGCCTTGGCGCAAACGTGAAGTCCAGAAAGCTACAGAGCCAAAACAACAATGGAAATCTTTGATAATTTTAATACCTTTACGTTTGGGTACAGAAAAACTTAATCCAGTTTACGCTCATTGTTTGAAACTATTGTTAAGTACCGAGTATTGTATTGGAATTATTGGTGGCAGACCGAAACACTCATTATATTTCGTTGGCTTTCAAGGTGTGATTACGTCATTATATAATTTTCTTCTATTAACATTTTTTTTACAGAGGATAAACTCATACACTTAGACCCGCACTACTGTCAGGAAATGGTAGACGTAAATCAGGAAAACTTTGCTTTGCATTCATTTCACTGTAAGTCACCCCGTAAACTAAAAACTGCAAAAATTGATCCCAGCTGCTGTATCGGATTCTATTGCCAAAATAAGATTGATTTTGATAGCTTTGTAGAAAGCGTACAATTGGTAAAAAGTTCTTTAAACTTCCAGAGTTTATATGTTCACTTCACTGTTCCTTATAGTATTTACATCCAATGCGTTGTGCTTCTGGCACCATTGACAAAATTTTGCCGCCTTCTCAACAAATGTCTAACAATATAGCTTCCAGTTTCACTGAACCAAGCAACACTTCCATGCAGTATGCAGAAATGAATTATCCATTATTTAGTTTCTCACGTGGAAGATGTTTACAACACGAAATAAATGTAATGAACGATTCCCTTTATAGGCCTTTGCAAAAACCATTGCAAGAAATTAAGGCCGAAATGGACTATACTGTATTAGCTAATATGACCACAATGCAAGCAGCAACAAATGACGATGATAGCGAAACTGAAGAATTTGTTCTACTTTAAGAGTAAAAAAAGAGAAGAATGTAAACCATAACACTTTTTATGGTAAAAATAATAATAATTGAGCTTCTTACATAAAGACATACTTTTATACAAAACCAGCCTTTCACATAATTCTACTTATATATTTATGCATTGTATTCTGTTGCTACGTCTTTTCTAACACTTAATGCATCTCAAAATTAAAGACTTCGCTTAAAGTTAACTTAGTTTATTGCGTCAATAGTAACGTACAAAAGTTGTTATTGAATTCATTATGTCATTATGTATTTGTTGGATAATTAATTCCTCATGGTTTCATATGCAATTAAATATAGAAATAACATAAAATTTAAAAAGTACCTTTAACTTATTTATATTTTCTTAACTAATTGTAAAATTTTATATCTATATTTCCCGAGTATTTTAATTTGTTTTCTTGCTCCACTCCTTTCTACTGATATGTGATTATAAATGAACTACCCTGTCATTTCATACCAACTAATATGCTAACATACGCTAAAAATAAATCTGTACGTGCGTTCACAATTGATTAAACGAAAAATTTGCTTAACTGGATTTCTTTCATATCAATAAACTTTGATGCTAGCTTGCCTGACAATAGAATACGGCATATAAAACCCGAAAACGACGCAAATCATAATTATCGGGTATTACGCTATTTTTTTGCCTATGAGAAAACACCTGCGTTGACTTTTTGCATTGAGATATTAGATGTATGTAGGTGCTGCGCCAATCGCTTAACCAAATGAACCAGAAATGGATGAATTAATAAATATACAACCGTGCAACAATTCAAACAAAAGTCGATGCCATTTCCATTGATACAAGATCGTATACTAATTTTGAGTAAGATATTATCATGAAAGATATTTTTTTTCTGAGTGTGTCCAGATGTTATGCAATCCATTAAGTTCCAATTAGAAGTAGACGATCCGCAAATATCGAAAAATCAAGCATTCGATCTTTAGACCGATGGTTCAACCACTTCAAAAATTGTGATTTCGAAGGTTTAGAGCTTTAAGCTACTTGCAGAAAATCTTAAGTATTGCCTGCAAGTAATGATTATAAACTTAAATTACACTATAGCGAAGCCTTTTTATCCACAAAATGCTTTTAATACTACCTCACCGCATTAAACCAATTAAAGACGAACTATTCGTAAAATGTGAACGAATTCTTTCGCCTTTTAAAATGTTGAAATAAATAAATCGGAGAACGGTCAAATTCTGCTAAATTGCTTAGTTTCAAAAGTTGTATTGTTCAAAGATCAATATTTAGGTGTGTTACAAGAACTTTGCCTAAGGAGTTGTTTAACTTTAATTATCTCCTGTCTAGGATAGTTTGCTTATTAACTTACTTAAATTTTCCTTAGCGGTGATTGCTTTTCTGGAATCAGAACTTATAGCACGCCTATATTGTGCTATTGCCAACGGTAATTTGTTCCAACGATGATATAGCACGCCTAAGTTAGTATGGCATAAGTAATTAGACGGTTCTTGAACAATAATCAATTTATATAAAGTTTCCGCCTCCTCATAACGAGCCAGTTTACCCAAAACATTAGCGCGCACCAAAAGTATGGCAGAATTATTGCGATGTAATTTTAAAGCCTCTTCAGATACATTTAAAGCCTCTTCAAATAGAGATAAACTATCTAGAAGTGTAAGTATATTAGTCCATGCCTTAGCAAGTTGAGGTTTCAGTAGAACTGCTTGTTTCCAATATGATAACGCCTTATTATATTGCTTTCCTTCGACGTACATATTACCAATATTGTAAAAGCAATTGGCATAGTTCGGCCGATAAAATAGAGCTTTTTGATAACTAACCAACGCTTTCTCGTGATGACGTGCGGTTGCTTGCACTATTCCTAAATTCATCCAGGCTGTAGCAAAATTTGGAGCAACTTCGACAGCCTTCTGTAAATATTTCTCCGCGGAATTTAAATTACCAATCTCACGGTATAAATTTCCAAGATTCATAAGTGCGGCCTCGTATCGAGGGTAGAGCTTAATTGCTTCATGATAATGATAAAAAGCTTTAGAGTAGTTTTTAGTATCACTCTGAGCTAAACGGGCAATATTGTAATGAACCTAAAAATTGTAGAAGGAATGTTTTAAACATATTTTCAACCAACTAATATTTAATATTAATATACCTTAGCATTATTCGGGCAAACTGTCAAAGCTGAAGCAAATAGTGTTTCTTCCTTTAACCATTCGACGGCTCTCTCCCTACAACGAAGGATGTGGGAAATCATAAGCATCGCTAAGCAAATTTTAAGAGTGTTCTTCAAAATCCTTAACTGGGCTACTCTAAGTAATTTAAGGTAGCCAATTGCAACGCCAAAACTGAAACCCATTGAAGGCACATATAAAACACGTTCCGCTATAACAAAACCAACTTTTAGTATACCTGCAGCAGGAAGATAGGGTACAACACATAAACTGAGGGAAAAGGTTATCAAAAAATTTTCTCGATGATTCCTTACAGCATAGAAAAGGAACATGTACAAAGTAAGGACTGGTAACAGGCGTATATCCCGAATGCTTTTTACTAGTGGTATACATTCAAACGCCCAGTCGAAGCTTAACTGTGAAGGTTCTAGAAGAATGTAAATGTTCTTTGCGTAGAGATAATTTTGTGACAGTGTACGTGTTTTTAAGCTATCAGCGTGGGCTATTGGATTATCAGCTTGTTGAAAATGTGGAGTCTCGAAGTTATTCAACCAAAAGCGCCAGGTAATTAGTAAAATCATGCAAATAATATATATAAGAGATCTGGAATTTAAAAGCTTTTTACACTGCTGAAGCACTGTCAACTTAAACCATTGTCTTCTTGTATATTCCAGAGCAATACAGGCTAAAGGTATGCATACCGAAGTTTCTTTAAAAAGCACACCCACCGAGCTTAACATCAATATAGTTAAAGAGCATAAATATTTCTTATAGTAGTAATTTACCGTGATCATCATTGAAATTAGGTAAATGAGCGCAAACATTAGATCTGCGCGTGATACTATTCCACTGACTGCTTCTACATGAACTGGATGTACAGCAAATAATGACGCGGTTAATAAGGACACTCGACGGTAACTTCCAAACTCCAACCACACTAACAGTCGCCATAACAATAGAGTGTTTACAATATGCAAACCAAGATTTAAACGCTTCATGTTCCAACCAAAATTGAATTCGTAATGAAACATTAATGTAGTCAGAGGACGATAAGATTTATGCGAATTATTATTTGCTAATGGCGTCCCCCAAAAATCGTTATAAAAGATGGCGGTATAATTTGTGGGCAATTGCGTTACTGCATGATTTTCCACTATAGCCACTCTATCGTCAAATACAAAACTCCCATCCAAAGCGTGACCATAACACAGAATAGATAAAGCGATTAAATACAATGTTGTAATTGATTTAGTTAGAATATTATTGTCGTAATATTTAAAATTAATGAGCATTCCACGTGTTAACGACATTATTTATATTCGATTATATTTTTTCTTTTTTTTATGTAAGTGAGCAACGAATCAAGCCTGTAAATAAGATATTTACATCTGGTAAACGCAATGAAACACAAAATCTTCTTAGGAACTTCAGTTTGGTAACCGCAATAGAGACGATTGTTTATATTTATGAATAGACGCCATGAAATAAAAAAACCATATGTTCAGAAAATACTACGATTTGTGTCTAATTAAAATAAAGTTCATGAGTGTAATCACGTGGGTGAAATTTAGCTTTCGCTTTTGTATTCAGCAGTTTTTTGCCGGACAGCTGAATGTAACAGCGAAAGTCAATCTTTTCTTACGTGATTACCCTCCTGATTAAAGTAGGTGATTAGTTAATGAACTTTTTTAAAAACAAAAAAATAATAAAAGTTTAACTAAAGTTTATTTTTCAAAGTTATGCTAAATCAAAAATTGTGTAAGGATTTTATAAAATCTGGGAAGCAATCACTTAGCTGAAAGTTAGCTTTCAGTGTTGTTGTATTCAGCTGTTTGGCAATAATTTTTCATACGTGATTACCGCTCTTGTCTCACTTTTTTTTTAAAAGTTATCTGTTTATTTGTTGCGATTCCATGTTTTTGCTGATAAAAAATTATAGTCTCGTATTACATAAATTTACTTCGAAGGATGACGGAAGAAATTGTTTTCGATTGTTTACATGCGGAAATTATTAACTATTGCTTGGACGATAAGGTTTCTCTTTCTTGATACACTATTCTTTATTAAACTTAAGTAAAAAACAAAGGAAATAACATTTCTAGGAAAATGATTTTTCAACCTTGGAATATATTGGTTTTACCACGGGCTATCGCTTAATTGAAAGACTTACCCGAGACGTAAATCGTTTTAAAGATGAATTGGAGACTATAAAATTTATATGCACTGATTTTTGGACATTGATTTATAAGAAACAAGTGGACAATTTAAGAACCAACAATCAAGGCATGTATGTAGTGCAAGATAAAGCATTCAGATTTTTAACCCGCATATCACCAGGTTCTAAACAATTACAACACGCGCCAAAGGTAAATTTTAAAAAACAAAGTCTGAAATATAAGTTTTAATGATGCGTTGGAAGTTCAGTTTGTAGCTTTTACTTGCGGATTAGTGAGGGGCGCACTTAGTAATCTGGGAATTACCAGTACAGTAACAGCAGAAGTGCAATCTATACCGGCATGCCGTTTTCACATTGAAGTTAATCGCAACTGAGATGGAAGCTAAAATTATTTTTCTTATAAATATAAAAATTATAAAATTAAGGAAATCAATCGAGTAAGAAATGAAATGAAAGCCTTTTGTTTGAAGGACTTCGCAATTTTTGTGTCTAAGATTTGAATCAAAAATTTTATTAGTAATTTATATTCTTTCATATAAGGCTAAAATATCACATTCATTTAGATGTAGGCTTTCTCTTAATTGCCATTCTTTTGCTGATTCTATTTCAAACTCGGGTTGCAGGGGCATTGGGTCACTGTGCACATTTACTTTTTCTGAAGGTCCTATAAGAATAATCCATTTGCCTTTATATATGCTAATGTAGTACAAAAACGCTTTTCGGTTGTTAAAGTAGCAAAAGAGTAAAGCGAAATTCCAGTTACGAAGATTACAACAATTTTGAAGGAATTTCTGTGCATCTTCCAACTGCGTAGGCACACTTAAGATATCATCTGCATAATTTAATTTAATGAAGGATTTGACAGCATATTGACTTTGCCACCAATTGCGATCAATTTCTAAACCGTAAACAAAAATGTCTTTAAAAAACAAAAAAAAAAAAAAATACATTAAACAAGCAAAGAGATGCGTCTATTAATGTAGCACGTACCCAAACTTTCTGTAAGCAGCCATTCTAATAGACCACTACCGCAGCCGATGCTTAAAATAACTTTAATATCGAACTTTCCTAACAAATATTTTAAATTTTCCAAATATTTCTCTGTAGGCCAAGTCCATAACAGTTTTCTTTTTGAATTTAATTCTAGGCCATCTCCATATTTTAAAACTTGACGCCAATTTTTGGTTTCTTCTTGTGTTAAATAATAAATTTCCTTGTAAAGATCTAATGTTAATACGGTTGACATGACGTCTAGTCTTCAAAGTCTAGTGTTCGAGTGAGTAGAATATTATGAAAAGCGTTCAAATATAAAGATCGTCTTCCGCTATTGAATTTGGCGTGACGTTTATTGATCTGTAGATCTACAAATGTAGTGCTTGTGCTCATTGACAAGTAACAGGTGCTGGTTTTTTAAACAGCGGATGGCACATAGCCAATTTGAAATATTTTAAATTAGTCTAACATCTTGGTTGCAAATGCACTTTATTTACATTCCTTTTCGAAATCGATAATGAAACTTGTACAGGAAAACCTTGACAATTAATTTTTTTTTTTTTTTTTTGATGTTGAGTTTGAATGGACTAAGTAACTCAATGAAAAATGCGGCTTATATGTCCAGGTAATAGTATGTGGTGATTATTTGCAATACATATATGTATTCAATTTTAAGATTAAGAAAAAATTAAAAGCATTAAATGTTGAAGCCAAAATAATAACACTTCAGCATTAATATGAATTGCAAAGATTCTTAGCTGTTCAAATTAAAATTCTGTTAATTCATAGTTATATTTAAAATTTTTGCGCCAGTGCAATGGTTTACGTTTCTCTTCAACTGGTTGGTGGTTCACAACTCCGTCAGACGTGGCAGGTAAACTATTTTGGCTTTCTGACGGCATATAAGATCCTTTGTTGTCGTTGTTGCTCTCGCCATCTTCCAATATACGGCGATACAATTCAATATTAAATAGCTTTTTGGGCGTCTTATGTCTATATTCGTATTGCTCTACTATCGTTTGCAAATGACTTTCACCATTTCTTTCATTAGATACTTTAATATTTTCAGCCTTTCTCAATTCGCACGTATATGGTATCCTAACTGGTTCAACATTGCCTATACATTTTATAACGCTACTATTTTCTATGGTTTTGGGTGATTGAGTTTCTTTCCCTTTATGAAATTCTTCGTTGCTTGTTCCGTTTGCTTCGCAATTTTCGTGTATAGCAATGACTGGATGTAATTTAATGATTTCAATACTTTGGTCAACAGTGCAATTGCTATGAAAGACTCTAACATGCCGTAACATGTTATCTTTCCGTAAAATTGTTGTGTCACAATGTATGCAGCGATATTTCAAGGAATCTTAATAAACAATTTTACAAAAATTACTTTATAAAAAAAAATCATAAACCAGCACGTTCATTCATACTTTGATGTTGTTTGTTATGCCTTCGAAATGAAGCCAAGTCGGTAAAATTTCTCCAACATCTTGAGCATTGGTACATCACAATTTTACTATGCCGTTTGAAATGGGATTTTAATGACGAATTACGAGGGAACCCTTTTCCGCACACAGTGCAACAATATCTTTTCGCTTTTTATATATATGTATATAATATTGTATTTAATAGTGCAGTACATTGCATTGAATATAAATAAAAAAAATTGACTTACTTTGGTGTGTAAGTAGATGCTGTTGCAGCATTGATTTGGAAGCATAACTTTTATCGCATTGACTGCAACCATGCACTAGGATTTTATTATGTTTTGCTGCTACATGCGTCGCTAGGGAAGCCTTACTGCGATAGTTTATTCCGCAATGCAAGCAGGTTATACTTTGCATTTTCTCGTCATGAATTTTCTCGTGTTTCCTTAAAATCAAGCGATTGCCAAATACTTTAGAGCATTGGGAACAACGCCATTCTGTAGACGTATGAGATTCTAAGTGATATTTTAAATGAGAGATCTTAGCAAATACCTGAAAAAATTGGTATAAAAAAAGAATTTAATTTGATTAAGTCAACAAACCTTTTGACATTTTTCACATTTATGCAATTTTTGCTGTTCTTCTGTATTACAACTCAAATGATAATACTTTTGGGATCTGCTATTAAATACTTTATTACATTCAGTGCACCGATATCTAGTGGTTCCGGCTTCTGTCACTTTCTCAATGTGAGTGAATAATTCGGTCTTCTTGTTTTTCTTGACATTATTTTGAATGTCCTTTCCAGACAACACTACAGTGGACGTTAATGGTTCTTTATGACTTTGGCCAAGTGCAGCACACTGTTGGCAATGATTTTCCTCCTGTATGAAACAGTGTCGGCATTTTTGGTGACTGCAACTGTCCGTGATTATACGATTTCGCTGTGTATGTTTTGCACCACACTGGCCACAACTTTTTTCCTTTGAATTCATTAATTATTTAATGGTCTGTGATTGCATTGGTAAGTGAATATGTATTTGCTTGCAAACAAAAGGAGAAAACAGCTGCTTTTATTGGTTACCCATGCAATATCGCCGATTGTTTTAGAAAATGTTTCTCGTTGAGACGCAAAAGTCAATAGTTTAAATAAATGCACTAGGTATTAATAATGTTAGAAATGTATTAACATAGCAGAAAAGATAGCATTAAAACCAAACCAAATTTTTGTTTCTTGGTTGGCGAACCAGGGTCGCCACAGACTACACAATCTGCCCTGTCTTCGCTGTCAAATTATACCTTACACTATTTATTTTGTTTTATTCACCTATTTATTCAATTGTTTACACATTTTTATAGTCTACATATGGTGTACGGAGAAGCGGTGTAGGGTACTTTTGCGCAATTATTTACTCTTTCGTTATAAGCTGGCTTAAATAGAATATATTTTGTAACCGAATCTTGTATCTTATATCCATGAATAAATAAATATACGCGAAAAAAAAATGTTAATCTTAGCGTAAAAATTTCCTTTATTTACATTAGCCAACAGTCTATCGTATTAAACACGCCACGATTCATGAATAGCTAATACAATGTTATATGCGATCAGTAATAAAGTTGTGTGCGTATCGCTTGCACTATATTTTCCGTTATCTATAAAAATGGCGAAAGTCTTCATTGGACAAATAATTCATACTAAATCATTTGACGATTTTATTTTATATACAAAGGGTTTTGTAGTTGTCGAAGCCAATGGTCAGGTAAAATTGTCTATTGCGGTTATTACGAAAGATTAACAATTATTTGTAATTCCCTAAGTATGGCTTTATAAAATTTCATAATCTATTTAAAGATCGTTGCAGTGGGTGATGACTTCAATCGATATTCATCAACCAATGCTTTTCCAACCAACATTGAATTTATAAATTTGACTAAAGAAGAATTTTTAATGCCTGGTTTAGTGGATTGCCATATCCATGCTCCTCAAATGGCTCAGATTGGTTTAGGCTTAGATATGCCTTTGTTGGACTGGTTAAATTTGTATACTTTTCCCTTAGAAGCCAAATTTTCTGATAATGGTTTTGCAGCTAAAGTATATAAGAAAGTAGTGGTAAATAATTACTCTAACACACTATATTTTTACAAATATGAGCCTTTCTCCCACACAGGAAGACACAATTAAAAATGGTACAACTTTGGCCTGCTATTTTGGCACCAACCATAGAATGGCCACTTTAATTTTGGCCAAAGAGGCATTAAAACAAGGGCAAAGAGCTTTCGTGGGTAAAGTATGCTCAGACTGCAATATTCCAGACTTTTATGTGTATGTTTTTGAATATACTATAATCATTTTCAAAATGCCTTGACCTCGCACATATTTAAATTTAGAGAAACTACCGATGCATCATTAGAATCTACCAAGATATTTGTTGACGATATTAATAAATTAGGCAGCAGTTTAATTCGTCCTATTATAACACCTCGTTTTGCCTTAAGCTGCTCAAAAGAGCTTATGATTGGCTTAGGAGATATGGCCAAAAAATATAATTTACATATACAGGTAGCAATTAACAAACGCAATGAGACGTTACCTGTTATCATTAAATATAACTTTTATATGTCTCTTGCAGAGTCATATCAGCGAAAACCTGTTAGAAATTGAACATGTTAAAAAGTCGTTTTCAACATCATACGCCGAAGCGTATGACTGTGCAGGATTATTAACTGACAAGGTATGGAAATTATCCGCATAGTTTGTGTACTTGAGCAGCTTTTTAAAAAACAATAAAAAAAATTTCTTAACATTCTCTACGCTGCTTAGACCATTTTAGCCCACGGCGTTCACCTAGAGGATGAAGAAATGGGTTTATTACAAAAGAGGGGCACTTCTATAGCTCATTGTCCGGCTTCCAACACAATGTTGCGTTCCGGTCTTTGCGATGTGAAACGTCTAATTAACCAGGGCATTAAAGTGGGCTTGGGAACAGGTAAAAAATATCACCAATTCATTGACTATAAATTCTTTTTTTTTCTTACATTGAAATCTGAGCCGTTTGAGCTTGGAACAAAATTGAAAATTATTTTTGAATATACAAATTCTTGGAAGATAAAATAAAATTTCAATACCCTTATCCACGTTTTTAGTGCGTAGGTGTAAATTGTCTCAAATTCTTGAATTCTCTTACCTTTTTTTTGTTAGACGTATCCGGTGGTAATTCCCCGTCTTTACAGGATGCAATTTTGCGTACAATAGATGTGTCTCATCATTTGGAATTTATCAAAAAGCAAGAAATCAAAGGAACTGGCAAAATAACGAATGCTGTGGGTGATAATACCAAATACGAGCCAATTGATTTTAAACAAGCTATATATCTGGCAACTTTAGGTGAATAGAATATCACTTTTCTTGACGCATTGTGATGGGTTACCATTAATGTCTTGAAACTAAATTATGCCAGGTGGAGCCGCTGCTTTAGCAATGGGTGAAATCACCGGTAATTTCGTTGTCGGTAAACAATTTGATGCTTTACTTATTGATACCAGCAAAGAGCCGTTGCATAATTTCGGTTGTTATAGTGATGATTACGAGAAGAAACCAGATGAACTTAAACTATTAGAAATGGTGCAAAAATTCATTTACGTTGGAGACGATCGCAACATACAGAGAGTTTACGTTGCCGGCAAGCAAATAAAGTGACTCTTAATATTTTGATTACTTTATGTACGTGAATATACATGTATAAATACAATACTTTCAAAACTTAATTGTTTTTAAGATTTAAAATAAGAAATAAAAAGAATTTCATACGTTAGGCAATTATAAAATAAGAAACAGCTATTTACATACGCAATAAAAAATTCCCTTAACTATGAGATAAAAGAAATAGTGGAATGATGTGCATATAAAATGATTTTCATAAGTATTTCAAACATTTTGAATTATTCAGATGAACAATTTCAAAGTTGAGTTCCGATAATATATGTACGGTGTCCTTCTAGTTTCTGTGGAGTAAATGCAATGTTTAAAGTGTTTCATGATCTTTGGGATAGGAAATGAATGTGATGCCATAGATATATATTCTCTACGTATACTCAACTTAAACACTAAAAAAATTTAAGTAAATCATTTTAAAGTTTTGTAAAATTTAGAATCAGAAAATTTTGTAGTATAATACATGCAGGCAGAAATCGCTTCTGTTGAAATTGTGAAAAGTATTTCTTGCACAATTTAAAACTCAACAAAAAACCTTAGATAACGATGGTACGCCAAACTTAAATTACAAAAAGTTATTAATTAATTGAACATATGCTGTTGAGTGGTATCATCCTCAAAATCAGTCCAAGCATTATTCAGTTCCATAAATATCAACTTAGCGATTTCTTCGTTGTCGGTGCCATTATGCTGCAATTATACATCATATAAATTTTTAAATATATTTAATAATTATAATTATCAACATATAATTAATAAAATGATTTTTCATTATGAGCTGGAGTAGAATAAGTTCCTGAAGAGAGTGTTAACATTGATAACAAGTCCAATTTGCACACAGCACCAATTTTTATATGCATTTTTCTGTTTGTTAAAACTTCATTCGTTCTCTGCTAAATATTTTTATTTTTTACGAGGTTTGGATTTAATTAACAATTCAAAATTCTAATGAATCGCTGGTATTTTCAGCCACACTTTAAAATTCAAAATCTTTCCCTATTAATATGTTCAACAACGTCGAACTCGTATAGTTCTTATTGAAAATCTCAAATTTATCCATATAGATAATTTATTTTTAAAATATATACTGACCTTGTCTGGATGCACTGCTAAACAAGCTTTTCTATAAGCCTTCTTTACATCGGAAGCAGATATTAATTGAGACATTTCACATTTGGTCCATTTTGCATCCGTCCACAGAATTGTATGCATCGAACATAGTAAGGCTCGAATATTGTTCTTTTTGCCATCGGTCTGCAAAATCATTTGTTATACTATACAAAAATACAACTGAGTGATTTTCATACTCATACCCATTCCATAATTTTAAGCTTTTTTGGGTCCATATCCTTAACGGTTTCATCTTTGCGCATTTCATTAATCGAACGAGGACCTGCATTTATTTTGCTTGTAAATTTATAGCCTTGTTCACCCAAAATGTCAGCAAATATATCAGAGTTTTTAGTTGATGATGATGTGTTCGTATTTTGATTTTGATTTGATTTGCTTGCTTCAAAATGTGAACGGCTATAATCTGGTCGTATTGAGGACGACGAAATATTAGAAGTGTTGTTAGGCGCAGTAGTGGTAGAGCTAGTAATTGAAGTCGGTACATTAAGCGGTATACCGAAAGCGTTGGACGTTTTCATATGATGTGGTGAAGTCGAGGTGGATGTTTGAGCTGTCGGTGCTCGTATATTGCCGGTACAAACAGGAGCTATGTTATGCGTTGGACTGGGAAAGTGCGTGCTAAACGGACTGTTTCCTACTGGAGTGTGACCGGTAGATTTACCACCACTTAAAGTGTTAGGATTGAAATTTATATTCAAACCCGAAGCCAAGTTAGCGATATCAGCAAAAGGATCTTTAGACTGATGAAAATGATGATTTTAAATACAACGTAAAATTTTTTTCATAGCATAAACATACCTGTGGGGATGTTTCTTTCTGTGTAGTAACGGTTGGAATTGTTGGAATTGGTGCGGAATTCAGAGCAGTAGGTGTAATATTAGAAATATTTTTTCCAGCTTGTGCGTTGGATGGCGAAGTGGCAAACGCATTAAAATTCAAATTGAATGAAGTTGCTGTGTTAGAATTTAGCGGTCCGAAAATATCATCGAGATCAGCTGCCGATTTCGGTTGAGAATTATTCTCCAAAATATCAGGTATTGATGCTGTGCCTATTCCCGAAGAATCATCATCACCAAAAGCTCCTAATAAATCAAAACTCGCATCCGTTGAAGGCATAACAGTGGCTTGGGGATCCTGTGGTTCTTGATGCGAATTTATTGTTGGCTGATTTAAATTAAGCAAATCAATAGGCGGTGTAGGCTCCGATGGGACAATTAGTATCTCATGATTAACAGCAGTAATATCTGGTAGTACCAAAGGAGAGGAAGACCGTTTTTCTTTCAGTGCTAATGAAGATTGCGGTCGACTTGAAATAGATTTCAACATTGTAGATGAAGTCTGCGATGTCGGCTTAGTTACTTTAAAAAAGATATGAAACGATTAAAGCCCTTGTACCCAAAAATGCATCAAGAAGGTAAACTCACCGAAATTGTCTACCATTTCCTCATATTCCAACTGATTGCTGAATAAGTTCAAGGCATTTCTACGAGGTTTTGTCGGCCACCACGGCGGATTTCTGCTTGGAGGCGTTTCAACATCTGTGACCGTTAAGGAGAGTGATACTGTGAAACTAGATGCTATGCATTCTGCATCAGCTAAATCATCTAAATCTTGATTATAAAATGTCATCAAAGTTTCCGGTTCCGGTATGAAACCAGTATGCAATTGAAATTGACAAATTTTTACTCCCTGAGGACGAACCATTCCTTTTCGAGCATGGAAGAGTATAATAGTTAGATCACCGCTCACGTGCAGATTAATAGGCATAGTAATTTTCCCAGGTCCCGCCATGTACAAACGTATTTTTTCATAGTCCTGCATGGTAGTCAATAATAGACGGTCATTATTGTGCACCTCCATGTATAGACGGCAGCCATCACGTGCTTTAGTCATACGAGGCACTGGTTGACAACTTAATGACACCAAATTCAATAGTTTAAAATGAGGTAATAATGGTGTAGGTCGCAATAAATCTCCCAAATAGTAAAGAAAACGGAATTCAGAGGGCTTTAAATTAACTGGGTGGCGTTTAACAGCGAAAACTTGTACAGCGTCTTCTGGTTCTGATATAAGATCAGAGTACATAAGCAAAGCACAAACCAAGGTAGCGGCAGTGCAACCAGCATTATCAGCCGTTTGTATAATAACTAGAGATTTTGGATCTGCGGATAAAAACCCATACATGTCTTCGGCTACTGAAAACAAACCCTGCGAAAGAGTTAACGATAAAAATTAGAAACATTCCTGTTACTTTTACAAGCTCACTTCCAAACTAGGTGCTCTAGCTTGAGGGCAACCGTAAATAGTACCAGCTTCTACAGTGCGAACAGGAGGCGGTAAGCGTGGGCAAGCTCTGGGACCAAAATTATAAACGCTAACCTTCTGAAGAGGAAAACGACTTTCAATCGAGAGACGAACATCCTCAATATTATTGGTTTTGTAGGCTGATTCCAATCCTTCAGATGGACAAGGCATAACTAAAACACGCGAAGTTATATAGCTAATATCCAGGTCAGTACGAGCTATAGTTTGTTGCATTGTCTGCATAACTTTCGACGAAGTGTCTTTGAGATTTCTAAGAAAATTGCCAGCACCTCCACGCAAAGAAGAAAATAAACTTCCGTTTGCGTGTGAAGAGGACGAACTGTTTGAAGAAGCTTCACCTTGTGGTTGCTGTGAACTGTGATAGGGATTGTCGTAAAAGGTAGATGTGCTCTTATTTTGAATTTGTTGTGGATGAGAAGCCGCTACATTGCAAACTGCGTGGACCGGTGTTGTAACAACAGGTTTACCATTCAAATCGATAGGACCACGTAGCGACCAGCTTTTAGTCTCTGCAATACTCGCCAAACGTTCCATTATAAGAGAAATATCAAAGCGCTGGGCGGGATTAACTGTTAAACAACCTTTAAGAGATGCTTTAATTAAAAATTTACGTTTCTTAGACATCTTATCATTACATGTACCTTTAATAATCTCATGATAACAATTATATCTCGAGTCTGTGGGCACCATAAAATTTCCATTCACTATACGTAATTTCGCTGAGTCTTCAAAAGGATGTTTTTGAAAGCATAAAACATACAAAACACAACCTAATGACCAAACGTCCATCTTTAGGCCCACCTCATAGTTAGACCATGTGTCCAACATTTCAGGAGCGCGGTACATAGGCGTGGTTACGCTGGTTAACTTAAGGTTGAGTTTGTCGAATAGAATATTATTCAGTTTTAAAAGAAATTAAATTTTTATAATTCACCTGGTCTTCTAAAGTGTTGCGCTGTTGTGCATTCCAATCTAAAGTAGGCGAATATATAGTTCGCGTGGAAGAACCGAAGTCGCACAATTTCAATTGTTTGTCATCACCCAGCAAAAAGTTTTCAATCTAAATTAAATATAATCCAGAATTAGTGATGGATTTTTTAACTGATGTATTATTTACTTTTATATCTCTGTGCACAATTGGTGGTGTCTGCGAATGCATATGAGCTACTGCTCGTGCAGCTTGGTAAAATATCCTAAGCACCACAGATGGTTCCAACGTGGCAGACAAGCAGTCAGTTAACGAACCACCTTAATATTACACCAAGCAATATGTATATATATGTATATATATATATATGCAGAATGATGCATTATTTAATTTTTTATCAAGAGATTTCTTCTTACCTTTGCACAACTCCATTAATAACAAATATTCCGCCCTTTGTTGAGGACTTGTAGTCTTATCTACAAAGGTGGCCGCAATAAACGTCACAATGTTTGGATGCCCAGATAATTGTTTATGGGTGTTGATTTCATCTATAATTGACTGACATGCTCGTTTATCTGCACCAATCAGTCTTTTAAGGGCGTATTCTTTGCCCGTCTGGACATCAAGAGCAACGTAAACAAATGCAAAACCACCTACAAATAATTGAAGGGAAGTAAATTTGTATAATAATAAAATTGAAAAAACTTGTTTACAATAAGTCAAAATTTTCTATGACATCCTATTTGCAAAAATAAAGAGAAGAAAGATTACTACAATATACGCATTCGCATGTAAAGAGGTATATGTGTTAATAATGAATATAGTTAAATTTGAAGTTCTTTCTTTCTTATCTAAACTGATGTGATTGCAATTTGGACATCGCAACTAAGCTGCTATTTATTCCTAATTATTGATTTTTTTATTCTAACGCAACACCCACATGTAGTATCATACAGCTATTGATTTTTTGCAATCAATATTACCAAAAAACTTTTTGTTTTTAATAAAGCATTAAATGTCTAACCTTCTGCTATAACGCGTTTTATGAGCAGTTTGTGACCAGCTATTTCGACCAATTGACCACAAAAGTCATTATCTTGCGTACTGTTGTTGGCGTAAAAGTTGGCATTTGTTGAAGCACCAGAAGTTGTTGAGCCATTGTTGGCACTGCTAACATTTGCATTTGTGTTGAAGTAAACCATAGCGGATTTGAAAAATTCACTCATCTCGTTTTTACTTTAGCGGTAATATAACAATTTATTTAAATATCTTTCACGAACTCTTCCTTCTGCAAATTTAAATAAAGCTAAATGAACTTTTGCACTCCTGAAAAAAAGAAATAAATAAAGTTATGGAATAAAGACTTTTTTTATAAGAGACGTGCCACCTGGTAACACTGCAACAGCTGTTTTTTAAACAGAAATCCATCGAAATATAAAGAATGGTCTTTAGCAATAAATTATCATACTTGGGATTTTTAATTGTCGATGTTATTTCTTCTGCCCTATTCTTATAAATAAAAACTTATGAATATAAATATTTTTTTTTTTTGTGGTTTTGTGCATTGCTCTTATAAATAGTTTTATAATTAATCCTTCCTTATAGACTTAGGTTGGTTTAAAATAAGACAGCTCTTTTTTGATCACCCTGTATTAGTAAATATAGTAAATATTATTGGCATCGCAGGTATTGTGATATATATATGTGTAAGTGGAATGAGAAAGATTGTAATATATACACAAAGCACAAAAAATCTACAAAAGTTTTGGAAATTTAAACTATAACTTAAACAATCATAATCTAAGTACAATTAAAAAACCATGTCGCATCAAACTGGTATTAAACGTAAGATTAGCAAAAGTTATGGAAAGAAATAAAAAATGTACAATTGCACTTTTTTACTTGACAGCTAATGAAAAATTATTGAAAATTTTTGGAAAAGCAAAAAATGGCAAATTGCGTGTCATTAAAATATCTATAGAAAATGGTGCGATATATATTTTTTTGAACATATATTTTTCACAAAAGTTTTTATTTTTGGTATTGTTGTAGAAGAGTTATGTTGTTCAGCTACTGCTGAAGTTAAAAAAGATGTGGAACGCGATTTCGATAAACTTGTTGCTCCAATTATTGAAGATGATGTACCATGTTACATTTTATATAGATTGGATACTAAAATATCTGTAGGATATGCTTGGTTAATGTTAAGTTGGGTACCAGACATATCTTCAATACGCCAAAAAATGGTTTATGCTTCCACCAAGGCCACTCTAAAAACTGAATTCGGTACGGCTTACATTATCGAAGAAATTCACGCCACCACTAAAGACGAAACAACGTGGGAAGGTTACCAGCGCCATAAGAATGCATTTGCCGCTCCTGCTCCTTTAACTAGTCGTGAAGAAGAGTTGGTTGAACTACGAAAGACTGAGATTAACACTGAAATTAACACCGACTCTAAACATCAGACTTTGGGAGGATTAGCTTGCCCATTAACACCAGCTGCTGAAAAAGCAATTGAAGATCTTCTAAATGGAACGTATGATTATCTGCAATTTTGTATTGATTTGGAAGCCGAAGAAATACAAGTTAGCCAAGCTGCTGCAATTGGCATATGTGATTTGCCAAAGCAGATACCCGAAGAACATGCCAGATATCATTTATATTTATTCAAGCACACTTATGATGGTGATTATTTGGAATCATTCGTTTTTATATATTCGATGCCAGGGTACACGTGCTCAGTGAGGGAGCGCATGATGTACTCGAGCTGCAAAGCGCCCTTTCTTGAAAAACTTCAAGCTTTTGGCGTCGAAATAGTTAAAAAGGTAGGCGAGAGTGTGAATTAGAAAAATTTAGACAAATGATATAGAAATGTATTTATACACCTTGTAATAATTGATATTTTATTCAGCTAGAAATTGATAATGGTTCTGAACTAACCACTGATTTTCTTCAAGATGAATTGCATCCTAAAAAAATTCTTCACCGTCCCGCTTTTGCCAAACCTAAAGGACCACCGAATCGTGGAGCGAAACGTATAACAAAAACTCAGGAATTATCTTAAGATCATTGTGACAACGGAGATATTAACATATTTCGGAAACTCCTCCTTTTTTTCAGTTTGGAACTAGTAATATTTTTTTTGCTGCTATAAGGCAGATATGCTTTTTTCAGCTTCAAAAATATTTATTTTTTTAAGTATTCTATCAATTAGCGTTTTTTTGTGCGGTTGGGCACAGTGTGACTTTTTAATGCTAACCTAAATTGAAAATTAAAGAAAAAAAGTGTTATGCAGAATAAATTTTAATCCAAAAATCTACTTCGAAATTTTCGTTATAGTGGCGATTCAAAGAAATAGGTAAAACGACATTCTAGCAATTAAAGCAAAACTTTTTATTTTTCTTTCGACTATTATGCCTTGAAGTGAATCCGTGGTTTTAATCGGAGAGTTCATTCAACACTTTCTAAAGTAATTTTATCACCTACTTTCGAATCGTGCGCTTTTACAAGATCCGGCGTCGGTTCTTCCTTCTCCTCTGCCATCTTTATACAATAAGGAAAACATAAAGATTGTCAGTGTAAAAATATTAATGAAAAAATTTACTTTATAAGCTTCCACAACAGCTTCGTCGCGGTATTCTTTCCATTTGTACTGCCAATAGCGCACCTCTTCCATAGTAGTACCAGACATGGACATAAGTAGTAACGAAGCAACACCACCTAAGCTTCCCAGTGCACCACCAATAATACCGCCGGCTACCATGCCTTTTAACGGATAACGCATAAGTTAGTATATATATATATATAGATATACGCCTTTGTAAGGCAAGAGCTAAGCTTCTTCTTATGATACCTTTTAAGCCCATGTTAACTTTATATAAGGCGCCAGAAATTAAACCCGCTGTTAAGTACTCATACAAAGAAGATTTCCCTCTGTATACCGAAATCATGGTTACAATGCCGCTGAAATGGATATGTTTTGAAGTTGTCATTTCCATTCAATATCTTTCAACTTTACTTACCAATAGGAGGTTGTGAAGAGTGCTACTCGCCAACCCCATTTGAAGCCTCCTTTAGCAAAACTGACGGTGAATTCGTTTTGTAATTTTCTCTGAGAAAGGGTGATAATGATATAATGATGAATTGTCAGAAGTTTTAGTTAATTGAATATTCTACCTTAGCATCAAGATGTGATTTAAATGCTGTAGCTTGATTATTTTCCATGAAATTCATATATGCGGCACGTGATTGTACTATGCCGCCGTAAATGGCTCCGACTAAAAATCCAAGGAATCCTGCTTGATACACTGAATTAAGTTCAGCTGAAATGGTTCCAAATTCACTAAAATTTTGATTTGATGGTTACTTATTTGTTTTGTTTAAGATATTTTGTCAAAAAGGTAAAGTTACTCAATTTTAAATATATCTTTAACTCTATCATATCCGCTTTCGTTAGATGGTGGCCGTTCTATAAACGATTTATAAGTTTTGGTATTTTTAGAGACGGCGTCATCATCTACTTCCATTGGCAATACTCCAATCCATAATAATCTTCTGATAGGTCTTAAAAAAGCCATTTTATAAGTGGTAACTAAACTGACAAAGAAAAAATTTGGTTTTGTACTCACCAATGAAGGACAGGGGTGCATTCATATTGTTAAAACGTTTGCGACATTCAGAAGGAAGGTAAATGGTGGATAATGGTGGTCCTCCCAGCCCTGTAATATCTGTGAGATTCTTCCGCTCTCAAAAATGAAGAGCTCGATGTTAAATTTGCCAGAAATATTACAAGTTCTTGCACGTAAGCTTGCGTTGAAAATTGACTGAATTAGTCAAAGGACAGACCTATAGTGCAATATGAATTAAGAACATTACTGCTTTCTAGACTTTTGCTTATCACATATATGCTATGATTGACGCATGACAAGTTTCCAAGTTCTAAAGACGAAAGATATCAGCTATGCCCTTCAAATCATTTAGTGTTCTTTTAAGATTAAGATGGAGGGTAAAAAAGTACCGGTCACAACCGAGTACATTTTTTTACTTCTTTTTTCTGTATTCGCAGATAATCAGCTGTTATGCGATGCTTATTCCTACGCCTTATTTTAAATGGGGATTTCTGTTAAATATACGAAGTGATTGGTATTTCTGATAAAAATTATAGTTTTTTAAAGCATTGAAACCAAATGACGGTGTGTTAATAAAGCGAGTGTCTTTAGAACATATTTAAAGAAAGGTGTGCAACAAAAAAAATTTGTTACAAAAGGATACTTTATTTTATAATCATAAAACAATACTTTTGAAGAGCTGAAAAGTTCACTTAAGCCACTATCAAGCGTAAGATTAATTTATTTGCAATAAGGTTTGCTTTCACTGAACCGTAGTTGCCCTAGAACAATACGCATATTCATGCGAGACACCGTACGCTTCTAAACACTTTCTTAAGATTACTTAAACTTTTCGCCATCTTTGTAACTTATAATTAGATTTTTACCAAGACGCATTGCTCTGATTTAAAGCTGAAAAGTTCACTTAAACCACCATTAACCGTGGAGCAATGTTCATTGACATTAGTTCCTGGAATAGTAATTTTGCTGCATATGGTAGACGTACTTGGGATATTTGTGTCTTATTCTTACATCCTTTGCATTCAAAAGTGTTATTACGCAAATTTGCTATAGCAATTAATCCACAAAAATTGCAGATGTGCACACGGTAAGGATCAGATACTTCAAAGAGTCGTTCTCTAAGAAACTGTGCGGCGCCATGGGAAATTTGACAGTCACGCTCCATTTCACCGAAACGCAGACCTCCATCACGAGCTCTACCCTCCATAGGCTGCCTTACTAAAATCTGCAGAGGGCCGCGAGCTCGTGAGTGAATTTTATCGTCTACCATGTGTTTGAGACGCTGATAATAAGTCGGACCCAAGAACACTTGAGCATTAATTTTACGACCAGTATGGCCATTATACATCACTTCATTACCACGCAAATGGTAGCCATACTCTTGTAAGAAAGTGGAAATCTTTTGTACATTGACCGCATCATTGAAAGGCGTAGCATCACCAATTTCCCCTTTGTTAGATCCTAATTTACCTTGTAGGCATTCGATTAGATGTCCAATTGTCATACGTGAAGGTATGGCGTGTGGATTAATTATAATATCCGGAGAAAGACCTTCACACGTGAACGGCATATCCTCTTGACGATATTGGATACCACATGTACCCTTCTGACCATGGCGTGATGCAAATTTATCACCAATCTGTGGTATACGTACTGAACGTACGCGTATCTTGCAGAACTTATAACCTTCACTATTCAAGGTTAACATAACTTGGTCGACAATGCCTGTTTCAGAATTACGTAGGAACGTTGAAGCATCGCGTTTCGTAAATCTTTTAGTTGTGCCCTCTAATTCATCATCATTTTCTGGCAAAGTTATTGTCTTGCCAATAACAACATCATCACCTGATACACGTATACCGGGAGCAATGATGCCGTCTTCATCCAATTTATCGTAATGGGCATTGCGCATGCCCTGACAGGTTTGTCGGCTTGGTTTCTCAAAGCTTTCTTCTTGATCTCCAATACGTTTGTTTTCAGCATCTTTATAAGAACGATAAAATACGGAACGGAAGAATCCTCTTTCTACCGCAGAGGCGTTTAAGATAACGGAATCCTCTTGATTGTAGCCAGTGTAACATAAAATAGCCACAATTGAATTAATGCCTGCTGGTAGTTCTCTAAAACGTAAATATTCCATAGAGCGTGTGGTAACCAAAGGTTTCATCGGATAGTACAACACGTGGGCTAAAGTGTCCATCCGGACATGAAAATTGGTTATGTAAACACCCATAGCCTGTTTACCTATTAAAAATTAAATTAAAACAACATATGTTTAAACTTTTGAAATTTTAAGTTACCCATAGCACTTTGATACGTATTACGAGGACTTTGATTATGATCTGGGAAGGGAATGATCGATGCACATACACCCAATATCATAGCTGGATGGATTTCACAATGTGTATACGTAGTGCAGTAGGCATAATCTTTATCCTGTTTCAAGTCATATGGTGACATGGCTATCATTACTGTTTCTTCCTCTAAAGTGTCGATATATTCCACAACACCAGAAGCTACCAAAACTTGCCAACTGTAATTGTTATAGTCACGCTCTTTTAACATTTCCACATGAGACTTTTTCAACAATAAGCAACCATTCTCAACAATTAGTAGAGGTCTACATATACGACCGGCATCTGTGTAAATTCGAATCTCACGATCACGTATATCTCGTATCATAGATACTTCGGAGACGATGATGTCCATTTGCCGTCTCAGTTTTCGTAATGTTGCCATTAGCTGTTCAGGATCACGATGAATACCTACCCAACAACCGTTCACAAATATTTTAGTTGCATCAGCTATGGCAGATGGAGCAATTTCTTCGAGATTCTCCATTGACCACTCTTCCAGGAACTCCAGAATGGGGGATGGTTGAGACCCTACTGATATATAGGCCATAAGAGCCAAATTTTTTACCAAACCCACAGCAGCCCCTTCAGGTGTTTCTGCAGGGCACAACATGCCCCATAAAGTGTTGTGTAATTGACGCGGTTTAGCAAGCTTGCCATCACGCCCAATGGGTGAGTTAACGCGTCTCAGGTGAGACAAAGTGGAGGCAAAGGTTAAACGGTTTAATACCTATATAGGAGAAAATAATTTCTTTTAAAATCACAAACTATGCACGAATTTGAAATCTACTTGTGATACTCCTGCTCTAGCTTGATGGGCCTTCTTTTGATCACCCCAGTTACCCGTGGCCAAAGAATATCGTAAACCATCGGTTATAATATTGGTTTTAATCGCCAGCTCAAGGTTAAAGTCCTTACCGCGATCAATAAATTTCTGTGTATACATTCGTACTTCTTTCATGAGATTTTTAAATAGCCCACGGAATAAGAAGGCCAACAATGGACCAGCTAAATCCAACCTTTTGTTGCCATAATGATCCCTGTCATCTAGTTCTCGACGTCCAAGAGAAGCTAAGAGCAAGCGATGTACCATGTAACCCAAGAAATAGGCTTTCTTCGTTTCGCAAAAGTCAGACACTCCTACGTGCGGTAACATTTCTTTTTGTAAAATTTCTTTTGCGTATTTAATACGCTTGTCCTTTGTGACACCCGGTCGTGCTCCTCGCGTGCCTATAAAATTTAATGCCACACTTTGTTCTTGTACAACGAAGGCTTCATCTAAAGAGGGCTTAACCATTTCCATCATTTCAGGATCGTCGAAGTCATAAATAATATGTTCTAGTATATCACGATCAGCTACAAACCCCAAAGCACGAAATACTATCATAATAGGAATTTCTTGTTTGATATACGGGAGAATTGCAATAATGCGTTGACCTATGGCAGATTTTTTAATGTTTTGCGAACCGCGAGCCATCATATTTACCCATAAAGTTGACGTCGGTCTGGAACTGTGCTCGAGACATGATCGTATTTCTGTTTTATATGCATATTTGCCGTCTTTCATGCTAAATACATATACAGTATTTGTAGCCATTTTTTCTTGAGCAATTAAAACTTTCTCAGAGCCATTGATAATAAAATAACCGCCAGGATCTAAAGGGCATTCATTTAACTCTGTTAAATCACGGTCCGTTAATTGCGACAGTAAACAATATGTGGAACGTAACATAATGGGAATTTTTCCTATAAAAGTTTTTTGATGTTGAGTTTCCACGGGAGCTTGTCCTTCGACGATTTTAGTCTTCGTAATGTCCACATATAAGGGGGCCGAATATGTTAAGTTACGTAAACGAGCTTCATTAGGCATCATGGGACTAGGAGAACCATCCTTTTCCCAATGAGTGGGTTTAGACAAATAAATTTGTTCGAATTTTAACAAGAAACGGGGCTGAAAAGAGAAAATTATATTTCTTTATTTACCATCCATGATTAAAATTTACCGGCGTTTCTATTTCTCCGGAAGTGTGTTGAGCCTCAGCTTGCAGATCAATGGCTGGAGAATCTTCAACAATGCGCTGCACAGACATTTGTATGAATTCATCAAAACTGTCTAGTTGTTGGCGCACCAGTCCCTTTTCGTCGAAATAAGCGTTTATAACAATCCAACATGCTTCCTGCCATAACTCATGAGATATTTCCTCGGCATTTTCTTCATCATAGATTTCTGAAAATACATATTTCGCGTTTTACGATTATAAAAAATATTATGTTATAAAATCTTTTTTTTTTGGATATTGAGTTAAGATGGACGAAGCTAACAAATTGCTTACATGTCCAGGCTTCTCTCAGAGAGAAAAATCTTTTTTGACCTTTATAGAATTTACTTACCTTCTTCATTGTCGTACATCATCTTATTTTTTGAGTGTCGAATCTATCTTCTTCTTCTGCCTCAGCAAATCAACAAACGAAAATTCACTGAGTTGTGCCCAATGTGAACACAGAGTTCTTTGTGTGAACCTTAGTAAAATAGGGGTCGGATTTAATTGGTTAAGTGCAGAATTTATATATCTTCTTGTAAATTTTTAGATAAAATCTGACGTTAAAGTTTAGGCAATCATTTTCAACAAAGCTACTCAGCTGTTTTTTTTGCTCGTGTTTACTAAATCAGAGATGTTATAGAATTTTAAAGCTTGCCCAATATTTTTTTAAGTTTCTTATATGGCATTTATTAATTTATATTAATCTACAATTTTGTTGTTAACACAATATTATTTCATAACAATAGCTGAAATCCGCAAATATTGCCACAATAAAAAAAAAATCAAAAACACCAGTCGTTAAAAAAATTTGGAAAATAAAAATATATTGAAGTGTCGTCAAAAAAATATAATTTAATGATGCAGTTCAACTTTTCAGCTCGGTACGATGATGAGCAATTTAGTGCAAAAGAGTAATTTGTGTAAGATGTATATTTGTAATACGAATATACTTGAGCGATAGTAGAATCCATTAGAGCCAGTTAAATGAAAAGATGTTCCAACGCTTTGTTCAAAATTCAAACTAGTAAAATTACACGGACTATATGTGTCTCTGTTATCGATAACAATAGTAACGCTGTCGATTAGCAGATCTTTGACCAATGGCTCTTACATTTTCATTATTTGTATGGTCTAAAATTCTGTTGACGTAACTTTCAGTGAAAGTATGCTATGCAGACATATGAATATATTTTGCATAATTAGAAAAGTTATATTTCTGGGAAACGTTTGGTGAATTTAAATTTTTTCAATATGATATAATTCATTAAACGAAAAAAGTCACATTTGATACTTACGTATAATTTTGTTTATAAGTATACCGTAGCACTTATCCTAATATAGTTTTACTTTGAAAACGGTTGACACAACGTAAGCTTTAAAAAAATGTCTTTCCATAAGATTAATACGAATGAAAGAGCAAGCTGCTCACTAACACCTGTTGTGGATAATAGGAACATCAAAGGTTTCTTAGAAATTCGAACTATTAAAATGTTGAGACATCTTGTCATCTAGTTATTTCCGATAGACCTTATATGTGTGTTTGTCTTACATACACTTTTTTAAAGAAGTTACTATAAATATTATGTTTGAATTGTGCTCATTGAATCATCACTTGCGTTGACACGCGTCCATTATCAATGGGCCTTTTAATAATTAAATTTACTATAGAAAATATTAAGGAGCACATTTAAAACATTAAATGTTAAAGATTGCTGTAAAAGTCAATGACCACAAAAAAAGAAAAAAAAAAGATTAAGTTAAAGGAAGTCCCATAACTGTAAAAATTCACCGAAATGAAAAAACAACGAAACTTGTACACATCGCAGTATTTGTTGGCATGTCGTGTTAAAAAAAGTAAGATGAATAACGACTTCCGCGTGTTATCGCCCACATAAACATCTGTTAAACTATTACTTTTCTCTATTGCAACGTACGGTTTCTGTGCTACTTTACGTACATAAAACACATACATTTATAGTTACAAATCCGATTCAAATGCAAAATATGTTTATGTCGCTTAGCCAGCCACTCTTCCGTAGCGATGTGGAAGCACTCGCAAATGCTGCTTTCTTTACTACTATAAATTCTGACTCATGCACATTTTGTAGGCGAGGAGATTGCTGGTTGAGTTGGTCTTATGAATCAATACACTCCTGTCTTCTTCAAAATACCTCAAGTAGGTAAACTGGATTAATTGCAAATTGTCGTTGCTGTTCTTGCTATATAATATGTAAAAGCAGAAGCACTTATGTATTCAAATTTGCTGAAGTGTAGGTGAAAAGTTTACGTTACTACTAATGCGTGTCGGAACGATAAAGTCGGAGAAACAAAATAGGACCGCGTGACATTGTTATCATACAGCGTTTGCATATAGGCCAAATAAGTGTAGGTTCTTTTATTCAGACAAGCATATATTAAGATTAAAATATCCAGATCTGAAATTGTTTCAGATCATTAACAATGGTTGGTGCGCTTGTCAACAGGGGGCATACATTTGTAAATTGGAACTATACAAGTAATCTAAGAGCAAACGATTAATCATTTCTAATTGGTTTTTTTGTGATTTATTGTAAATCCAGAAAAGGCGGATATGTATAACGATATGGTTAATTTGATGTTGATGATTATTAATCTTAGGCTGAGGAAAAATTTATATATTTTAGGGAATATTTAACACTTATGATTCCCAAAGACGCAGACAAAGTGACGAAATTAATATATTCTCACCGATCGTGAGAGGGAAAACACGGAACACATGAAACTATAATTATCTCAATTTAAAGGAAAAGCTCAAAACAATGTTTTATGTTTAATGGAAATCATTTGCATATTTCAAACAACTTAAAAAACAGCATACTGAAAATATGTGCCGTACATATACACCACACTTATAAATCTTTTGGTGAGTTCCACGTTCCCTATATAAAAATATTTGTTTGTGTTTCTGCACGTGTAAATAAGTGTATTAATTACTTCCTCGTATACATAAAAGATTGTTTAATCATGATACTCCTTCAAGACGTACATATTCATTTACATAGGTAGTTCGCATTTTCCATTTAATTAGGTTTAATAAAGACATCGAATGGGTCAATGCTTGCATATGCAAAAATGCGCCGAGAAATTAAAATAGTCTCTTCTTGTTTTTTAGAAAGGCAGACAACATTGGCATCGTCAGAAATATTAAGTTGTGCGCTTCTTCATCAAACGATATAAGTAACTCTTTGCCAACTGTATGACTGGCTGTATTGTAAAACAAAAGATTGAACAGAGAGCATTTATTTATTTATTTATTTACTTATTTATTTTAATTATACTACTTATACATAAAACTCAACTAAACAAATAACAGTCGAGTTCAATTGGCTCTTAATGCAAAACTTATATTAATTAATAATAAAACTTAGTATAAGTA